>NW_007730634.1:63903-68380 GCF_000696425.1 Galeopterus variegatus
GCCCCAGAGTGGTGATAATGTGCTAGGGGCTGCCATGTTTTCCAGGGTGAGCTCCCATCCTCTGAGGGTCCTGAGAAGGATAGTGGATTGGCCCTGGAGCCTTCATGAAAGGAGGGGGTGGTCCCACTGGATGGAACTTGTGTGGGCCCAAACGTGGGGGTGGGGGCGGGGCACTCCCAGGGGATGGTGGCAGTGCAATGTTCACGGCAGCTAGGGGACCACTCGGGGGTAGGTTGAAGTAGTTGGCAGAAGCTTCTTCTGCTGCTGCTGGAGGAGGAGGGAGAGCTCTTGGCAGTCCTGGAACAGGCTGTAGCTTGATGGCAGAGTCTGTGTTTCCATCCTTGTCTTTTCCCTTTCCTCTGGCTGCTTGGGATCTTCCCCATGTCGCGTTGAGTCTGTGGCCATTGACAATCAACTTATTAAAGGCCTTCTCAGCAGCCACTTCTGCAGCCTGCCTTGTGGCAAACGGGATGAAAGCACACTGCAGTCTCTGCACAGCAGTGATCGTCTGGATCTCCCCGAACTGGTAGAAATGATTTCTTAGATCTGTCTCAGTAATGGTGTCACCCAGAACACCAGCATATAGTGTGGTGATAGTCTTATCCTCTGGTTGATCCAGACGGGGCATTGTGGAGGCCCGTTTAAGAAGCTTAGCTGCTACAGGGTCATTGATTCCATAATATCAGTCTTTAATATTCTGATGAGCAAGGGAGTCATCAGGATCTGTAGGCTTCTCATGTCTGTATGGACACTCCTCTCCTCTCTTACACTCTCCTTTCACCCAGAAGGAGCAAATGCGGGGCTGATTCCTTTTGTAGTAGGGTCTGGTCGGAGCGAGTTTGAGTAACACATCACTGGTGGATGTGGCTTTCCCCAGCATGCCGACTGGCCGCGTTCCATCAGAATTCGAAATCTCTCTCTCCCTACTCTGCGTGTAGTACTCTCTGCTGACATCTGACTTTGGCACGGCGTCTTTCAAAGATAATCCTGCATCACGGACTTGGATGGGCCGTCCGTACTCTAGGTCTAAGAGGCACGTTTGACAGACGTTCTTCAGTTTACTGCAGGTTTGGCACACTTCAGTCTTCTTGAAACGCCTGCGGACCCCAGGGCACCAGCGAAACACTGTGAATGGCCTGGCACAGATTTTGCATTCCTTCCCATACTTTTCTTTGGTCATTCGGATGTATGGGTTTTCTCCAAGACATGTCTGGCACAGAATGGGGAAGTCTGCATCCTCCCAGTTCTACCTGTTGTAGGTGTTGGAACCCAGAGAGGTTGCCATCGTGAGAGCTTCTAGAGGCAACGGCCTCCTTTCCAAGCCATGAGAGCCACACCCCTGACCACCAGATTTAATCCACTCACTGCTGCAGGGTCTTACAATCCAATCACCTCTTCAAGGCTCCACCTTCCAATTAGCATGATAGGATCTCCCACCCTCGTAACAGTCACAGTGGGGGCTAAGTTTCTAAGATGTGAAACTTGGGAAACAATTGAAGACTCATTGAGTTTCGGGGGGACATAATTCAATCCAAGAGAGTACTCGTCATAGAGAATTTATAGCAGCATCAAGAATGGTGATATGTAAGAGACGTGTGAGCTGCAAGTACAAACCACATATGTAAATTTAAATGACCTGGTCGCCCCATTTTAAAAGACAAATGGAATTTCATCTTTAACCCAATATATCAAGCACACCTGTCTCAATATGTGATAGAGAAACTTGTGAGGTGAGTTTTGGTGTTAAGTCTTACGCATTTTCACCTTACAGCACGTTTCGGTTCAAAGTAGCACAATGTGAAGTGTTCAATGGCTAGTTGTTATCATACTGGATAACATAGCTCTTAGATAGACAGTAGGCCCCCAAATTCACTTGCCAACTGCTTTAGAGATATGCTGGTCTGAGATGACTGTAGAATGTATCATCGTCATTACATCAGCTGAGTGCATATCTTTGAAGAAATTTCCCAGGAACTAGAATATTGGAGCCATTTATACTACTTACTTGGACATGATCAGAATGACTGCCTTTGTGTTCAACACCTTTCTCCACCAGCAATGTGACCATCTTCCACACCCCTAGAAATCACTCTTTGATTATTGCTGTCCATCTTTGTTCTAGACTCTTCTATGCCATCTGTTCCCAAAGCACACAAAGCTTTGTGGACTGAAATCCAAACCCCATTTTAGTAACTCTTGGCTGTCCTGAGTATAGGAAACTGAAAAAATTCAAGTAGCTTTCATCTTTGAGTATTTTCCAACTGGGGTTACTGGTATTTTACAAATATCAAGGACTTAAGCATTTAATATCACTCTTGCTGGGGCCTCACCCCCATCCCTAACTCCTGAAACACCTATCAGTCCCCTTGTGTGAGGAACCATGTCTTACTGTTGAGTTGCTCTTAAATTAGGTGGAAATGTGCTTTTCAGTCATGTGTTATGTTAGCCTTACAAGCCAGTAGGAATATAAACCTTCTTAGGTGACTTATTAGGAATTGATGTATATAGGGCCGGCCCGTGGCTCACTCGGAAGAGTGCGGTGCTGGTAACACCAAGGCCCCGCGTTCGGATCCCATATAGGGATGGCCGGTTCGCTCACTGCCTGAGCGTGGTGCTGACAACACCAAGTCAAGGGTTAAGATCCCCTTACCGGTCATCTTTAAAAAAAAAAAAAAGAAGGAATTGATGCATATACAGAAACCAAGGTAAATGGATACAAAGCTTAATTAAATTCCATTTGGAGAGTAGGGGAAATCCTTCTCTGCCATAAGGGTTCACTAAACACTTGTCTCTAGATAAACTGATTCCTCCTGGATTGGTGATTAGAACAGCTGGGCGTGTTTCCCAGTGGAGGCATCTAATTTTGCCAGGAGAAAGGTTTTCGCCTTGGGAGCTAGTGCGGGAATGTGAAGAGAGAAGGGTGTCTGTTTTTCTGACCTTTGTCAGAACTGTCGTGAAGCCGAAGGGCATGAAACCGGTCCCAAGCTCAAGGTGGTCTGCTTCAGGGCCAACACGTTTGTAGTAGGAAAGAAAGGTGGTCACCCTTTTTGTTCAAGAACCATAATTTGGTTCTTAGAATGGGGAGAATGCAGACGGCCTTTGGCACATCTAGAAGGTAGAAAGTTGTTAAACCAGTAGCATTGGCTCAGATATTTCCCTCAGGGACTCCTTGGTAATTGTCATAAATAAGACCAGATCAGAATCTGAAGCAATCTGTTCATGTACCCATTTGAAGCCCAGAATTAACTGGGGGTACTCTAAATAGGAGGTCTTGCTATTGTGGTTGTTGGTAGACATGAGCCAATGACATGAATGTTGACTCTCTTATAATCTCACTTATAGTCATAGGGACCTGCAACTTGAACAAACTAGGGCTTCTGTTTATCATAGAGGCATACATCCCAACTAACACNATTTTCTTGGTTTTTTGCATTTCGGGTATCTCTTTTTGGGTGTTTGTTCATTTTGGCGGGGGTTTTCTCTCGATTCTTGGACCTCTGATTCAAGTCTCGTAAGATGAGTGTAATCTGCCCCTCGCTATCAGGGCGTTTCCACACTCTGTGAACACTAGAGTGGGTATTGAGTCTTGCAAAGCTTTCCTGCAGGATATGTAATTGTTCTTTCTTTATTTATTTTTGAGATTCCACCTCCTTTTGCCGGGTCCCTCCCCACTCTGTGCTCAGGACAGGGCTGAGGCGGGTCTTCTACAAACCTTGACTTTCAGTTGAGTCATCAAAGTTGTGCCCTGCTCCGCCCTGCCCAGCAGGTGTCCTGACTCTCCAACTGCCGGGAGTGTACTCCTCGGGGGAGGGTCCCTCAGCGCACAGTTCCTCTTTGACTCCCCCCCGCACGGGTCGGCCCTTCTGGAGGGCTCACTAGTAATTTCAATGTAGCCCGAGGGGTCTCCGGGCTCCCCTCACCCCACCAGAAATCAGTTAGGGGCTCTTCCAAACTGAGGTCCCCAGAGATGGAATCTGCCTCTCGGGAAGAGGGAGTTTATCTGGGGCCGATGCCCAGGGTGTGGCGGAGAGATGATCTGGGCAGGCTCCTCTTCCCTGCCCCCCTGACGCTGGCCGGGGTCTCCCCACGCTACCAGCCCCGTCAGAGATCCGCGGGGAGAGTGGAATTGTGGGGCAGTCCACAGGCCCCGGGGTGCCCCGTGTCGAGGTAAGCAAATAGCACGTCTCAGTGAGGAGTCACGCCAAACAGAGATGGCTGTCCTGCCCTCCCTAAGCCGGCCTTCTCCACCCCCACCCGAGAAAATGGAGGCAGCTCTGTTATGGGTGCCTAGCCTGGTGTGGGGGGCGGGGGCCAGGCGGGCGGGGAGCAGTCGGGCTTCGCCCCGCAAGTGGGGCTGGGCTGGGGGTGACTCACAGAGCTCGCAGAGTTGGGCCAGTCCGGTGCGTTCCACTCTGTTTCTGTGTCGCCTCTGCTGGCTTACTTGGCCTTTGTTGTCTCGGGCTGCTCACTCGTACCC
>NW_007730634.1:68689-73642 GCF_000696425.1 Galeopterus variegatus
GAGTCATCGAAGTTGTGCCCTGCTCCGCCCTGCCCAGCAGGTGTCCTGACTCTCCAACTGCCGGGAGTGAACTCCTCGGGGGAGCGTCCCTCAGCACACAGTTCCTCTTTGACTCCCCCCCCGCACGGGTCGGCCCTTCTGGAGGGCTCACTAGTAATTTCAATGTAGCCCGAGGGTTCTCCGGGCTCCCCTTTCCCCACCAGAAATCAGTTAGGGGCTCTTCCAAACTGAGGTCCCCAGAGATGGAATCTGCCTCTCGGGAAGAGGGAGTTTATCTGGGGCCGATGCCCAGGGTGTGGCGGAGAGACGATCTGGGCAGGCACCTCTTCCCTGCCCCCCTGACGCTGGCCGGGGGCTCCCCATGCTACCAGCCCCGTCTGAGATCCGCGGGGAGAGTGGGATTGTAGGCCGGTCCACAGGCCCCGGGGTGCCCCGCGTCGAGGTAAACGCCAAGCAGAGATGGCTGGCCTGCCCTCACTAAGCCGGCCGTCTCCGCCCCCACCCGAGAAAATGGAGGCAGCTCTGTTATGGGTGCCTAGCCTGGTGTGGTAGGCGGGAGCCAGGCAGGCAGGGAGCAGTCGGGCTTCGCCCCGCAAGTGGGGCTGGGCTGGGGGTGACTCACAGAGCTCGCAGAGTTGGGCCGGTCCGGCGTGTTTCACTCCATTTCTGCACCGTATCTGCTGGCTTTCTTGGCCTTTGGTGTCTGGGCTGCTCGCTCGTTCCCGCAGCAGGGCTTGGGTGCTCTCAGGAGTCTTTTTTTGTGTCGGCCCTAAAACCTCGAACCTGTTGATGCTTGTTTGTCATTGTAGGAGCGTTGTTGGAAGAATTATTCGTTTTTTTTTTGCTCTTGGAAATGCAATTAGTACTCTGGTATCACAGCGCACACTTCTCAGGATCACGCTGTCTCCTGGCACGGCCGCTCCAGACCCGTCGCCATCTTGAATACAGAATGGGCATTTTAATAGCCAGGGTGCAACTGGATCAAGCTTGGACTGTTTGGGGAGCAGGGAGGGGCCAGTTGTAGGTGAGGCAGAGGAAGCGGAATAATCACCATGCGGACTGCACATGCCACTTCCTGTTGAAAAGGTGCAGGCAATCAGCAGCCACTTCTGCAGCCTGCCTTGTGGCAAATGGGATGAAAGCACACTGCGGTCTCTGCACAGCAGTGATCGTCCGGATCTCCCCGAACTGGTAGAAATGATTTCTTAGATCTGTCTCAGTAATGGTGTCACCCAGAACACCAGCATATAGTGTGGTGATAGTCTTATCCCCTGGTTGATCCAGACGGGGCATTGTGGAGGCCCGTTTTAGAAGCCTAGCTGCTATAGGGTCATTGATTCCATAATATCGGTCTTTAGTATTCTGATCAGCAAGGGAGTCATCAGGATCTGTAGGCTTCTCATGTCTGTATGGACACTCCTCTCCTCTCTTACACTCTCCTTTCACCCAGAAGGAGCAAATGCGGGGCTGATTCCTTTTGTAGTAGGGTCTGGTCGGAGCGAGTTTGAGTAACACATCACTGGTGGATGTGGCTTTCCCCAGCATGCCGACTGGCCGCGTTCCATCAGAGTTTGAAATCTCTCTCTCCCTACTCTGCGTGTAGTACTCTCTGCTGACATCTGACTTTGGCACGGCGTCTTTAAAAGAGAATCCCGCATCACGGACTTGGATGGGCAGTCCGTACTCTAGGTCTAAGAGGCACGTTTGACAGACGTTCTTCAGTTTACTGCAGGTTTGGCACACTTCAGTCTTCTTGAAACGCCTGCGGACCCCAGGGCACCAGCGAAACACTGTGAATGGCCTGGCACAGATTTTGCATTCCTTCCCATACTTTTCTTTGGTCATTCGGATGTATGGGTTTTCTCCAAGACATGTCTGGCACAGAATGGGGAAGTCTGCATCCTCCCAGTTCTGCCTGTTGTAGGTGTTGGAACCCAGAGAGGTTGCCATCGAGAGAGCTTCTAGAGGCAACGGCCTCCTTTCCAAGCCATGAGAGCCACACCCCTGATCACCAGTTTTATCCACTCATTGCTGCAGGGTCTTACAATCCAATCAACTCTTCAAGGCTCCACCTTCCAATTAGCATGATAGGATCTCCCACCCTCCTAACAGTCCCAGTGGGAGCTAAGTTTCTAATATGTGAAACTTGGGAACCAATTCAAGACTCAGTGAGTTTTGGGGGGACATAATTCAATCCAAGAGAGTACTCGTCATAGAGAATTTATAGCAGCATCAAGAATGGTGATATGTAAGAGACGTGTGAGCTGCAAGTACAAACCACATATGTAAATTTAAATGACCTGGTCGCCCCATTTTAAAAGACAAATGGAATTTCATCTTTAACCCAATATATCAAGCACACCTGTCTCAATATGTGATAGAGAAACTTGTGAGGTGAGTTTTGGTGTTAAGTCTTATGCAATTTAAACTTACAGCACATTTCGGTTCAAAGTAGCACAATGTGAAGTGTTCAATGGCTAGTTGTTATCATACTGGATAACATAGCTCTTAGATAGACAGTAGGCCCCCAAATTCACTTGCCAACTGCTTTAGAGATATGCTGGTCTGAGATGACTGTAGAATGTATCATCGTCATTACATCAGCTGAGTGCATATCTTTGAAGAAATTTCCCAGGAACTAGAATATTGGAGCCATTTATACTACTTACTTGGACATGATCAGAATAATGACTGCCTTTGTGTTCAACACATTTCTCCACCAGCAATGTGGCCATCTTCCACACCCCTAGAAATCACTCTTTGATTATTGCTGTCCATCTTTGTTCTAGACTCTTCTATGCCATCTGTTCCCAAAGCACACAAAGCTTTGTGTACTGAAATCCAAACCTCATTTTAGTAACTCTTGGCTGTCCTGAGTATAGGAAAGTGAAAAAACTCAAGTAGCTTTCATCTTTGAGTATTTTCCAACTGGGGTTACTGGTATTTTACAAATGTCAAGGACTTAAGCATTTAATATCTCTCTTGCTGGGGCCTCACCCCCATCTCTAACTCCTGAAACACCTATCAGTCCCCTTGTGTGAGGAACCATGTGTTACTATTTAGTTGCTCTTAAATTAGGCAGGAATGTGCTTTTCAGCCATGTGGTATGTTAGCCTTTTAAGCCAGTAGGAATATAAACCTTCTTAGGTGACTTATTATGAATTGATGCATATACAGAAACCAAGGTAAATGGATACCAAGCTTAATTAAATTCCATTTGGAGAGTAGGGGAAATCCTTCTCTGCCACAAGGGTTCACTAAACACTTGTCTCTAGATAAACTGATTCCTCCTGGATTGGTGATTAGAACAGCTGGGCGGGTTTCCCAGTGGAGGCATCTAATTTTGCCAGGAGAAAGGTTTTCGCCTTGGGAGCCAGTGCAGGAATGTGGAGAGAGGAGGGTGCCTGTTTTTCTGACCGTTGTCAGAACTGTCGTGAACCCGAAGGGCATGAGACCGGTCCAAGCTCAAGGTGGTCTGCTTCAGGGCCAACACGTTTGTAGTAGGAAAGAAAGGTCGTCACCCTTTTTGTTCAAGAACCATAATTTGGTTCTTAGAATGGGGAGAATGCAGAAGACCTTTGGCACATCTAGAATGTAGAAAGTTGTTAAACCAGTAGCATTAGCTCAGATATTTCCCTCATGGACTCCTCGGTAATTGTCATAAATAAGACCAGATCAGAATCTGAAGCAATCTGTTCATGAACCCATTTGAAGCCCAGAATTAACTGGGGGTACTCTCAATAGGAGGTCTTGCTATTGTGGTTGTTGGTAGACATGAGCCAATGACGTGAATGTTGACTCTCTTATAATCTCACTTATAGTCATAGGGGCCTGCAACTTGAACAAACTAGGGCTTCTGTTTATCATAGAGGCATACATCCCAACTAACACACTGCAAAGCTTTTTGTGTGGGAAGTTGCTTTAGCAGCTATTCAGTAGCAGAATCAGCATGTGCTCCATAATGTCTGTTAACTAAATTATGAGACTATTTTCACCATTGCTGAGAGCTATCTGTTTGCTAAGATTGCAAGTCCTTTAATGATGCTGGCTAGCAGCAGTCCCAAAGCTAGGTAATGGGAGCCCAGGAGCTGTCCGCACAAATATTGATGGTCTCGGTGGCCACCAGCGAGAAATGTGGTTGTACGGAAATGTGCAGTATCTGTCTGATTTTTCAGGATCTTATCAGTATTGGTGGGGGGATGCTGGTGGCACTTTCAGGTGGCGTTGAGGTACAGCCTTTGATTCTTGATCTTGTTGACTGCTTGCATACAAGGAATATACTTTGTCACATCTTGTGTCCTGGACACCCAGTCACCCTCTAGCTGCAATAAATCTTCAGAGGTCCAATACTCACTAGGAAATGGGGAAGTCATCAGGAATCAATAGCTTTTGTTAAGGCATGGCTTAGGCATGTGCATCACTTAGCTAGTAGTACCTATAGTGTAAGACTCAATGAACAATCTGGAATTATTAAAATGGTTTTTTTTCTTTGAAAGAGAACCAGTGCAGTTTATTTTACTGCTTCTAATTCATGAGAATAACTTCTTAATGCTACCTCAGAAGTAAATTCATCAATATTGAATTTGGAAAGCATAATCAGAAAGACCCACACTTTTATTGGGAATGTACAACTTTGCACAGAACTAGACACCATGATTCTGAAACAAACAAATTGAAGTATGCACTACAAAAGTTCTGAATCTTCAATGGATCCATGAACCTGTCCAAACTGTACACAAGAAGCTGTGTAGTGTGTGAATGTACATTTTTCTGTAGAGGGGTCCCATAAGTTTAATCAACTTCTAAAGGGGCCCAAAGAGGCTAAGAGACAGTACACGGTAGAATTCTAATCTCTTCTATGTTTTCAATAATAACGAAAGCTGTGAACCACAGGAAGTTCACTTTTGCACATCTAAAAGCAAATTTTAATGGAAAGAGGGTAGAAAACAAAAG
>NW_007730634.1:74052-76988 GCF_000696425.1 Galeopterus variegatus
GAAAGAGGGTAGAAAACAAAAGTTAACTTGCAAGGATTGGGCAAGGAAAACCTCCAAAGTGTTATTTCCTTTATAAGTTTAGGAACATGTTCTGGTTTAGAAAGGGGAAATGGGGACATACATGGTAACACAAGCTGGAAGCAAGGAGACTCCTAAGGGATTTTTTAAGTCCCTAGAAAAACCAACCTTTAGAATGAATGAAGTAACAGTGTGAATTTAAAATGCAATTTAACTCAAGTTCATTTTCCAGTTTCTGCATATTATCAACTTGTTTTTATTTTTTAATATCAGAAACTTCAATCAGAATACTTTAAAAAATATTATTCTGCATGCATTTAACAAATCTGACAATAGTACAAGTATCCAGTTTACTTGCGTGTAACTATGAAGTTTTAACTGAACAGGCAATGAACGTATATTTAAAACCAATAGGTACAGTTAACAATGAAAACACTTCAATGAGTTAATCTGTTGGCATCCTACCACTATGCACATGTCCATGTAACGCTAATAGAAATTACCCTGAAGCATAGGCAAGTATAGATGTAGGACTCCCTAAAAAGTGAGTTGAAGGGATTAAATATCATCTTCATCGTCACTACTGAGGACAAAACTGCTGCCTGTGGATAGGGGCCCCTCTTCCTTAGCATTCCCCAAACCATCCAAAGTCTCCCTCTCATCAGAATCATCAAACACATTCTCATTGGAATCCTCCTCCTCCTCCTCAAACCACTTCTTGTTGGAATCGTCATCTTCAAACAGCTTTTCATCTATATCTTCATCTCCCTTTTCATTTACATCATCTTCCTCCTTCTCGTCAGCTTCCTCAAGCCCTTTCTTGTCTGCATCTTCATCCTCTTTCTCATCGGACTCATCATCAAACACTTCCTCATACGTATCTCCTCTTCTTCTTTCTCTTCAGAGTCTTCGCCAAATTCTCTCTCCGAGCCTTCCTCATCTAGCACTCTCTCAGAGCCATCATCTTCAAATTCTCAGTTTTCAGTCATTTTCTTCAAACTCTTTGTCAAGAAAGTTTCTGTGATACTCCTTTTCAGAGCCATCCTCGTCACAATCTTTTTCAAGACCATTCTCTTCTAATTCTATTGTGGAGGCTTCTTCTGACTGTTTTTCAGAGCAGTCTTCATCAGATTCCCTCTCTGAGTCATCCTCCTCAGACTTTTTTGGGGCCATCCTCCTCTTCAGACTCTTTGGAAAGGCCACTCTCTTCATAATCGTTTTTGAGTCTTTTTAGATTCTCTTTCGGAGCCATTCTCTTTCAACTCCTTTTTAGGACTGCTCTCTTCAGACTCTTTTTTGGGGCAGCCTTCTTTGGCCTCTTTCTGGGGACCACCTTCTTTGGCATCTTCTTCAGAAGCACCTTCTTCAAATTCTCCCCCATCTTCTGTCTTTTCAAACTTCTTCTCATCTATAGGTTCTTCAAATGCCATCCCAATTGCAGCTTCTTGAGAACTCGTTTTAGATGTGCTAGGGTGCTCTGAAAAATGCCTTATTCTAGAAGGCCCTGCCCTTTCTGAAGCACAGATGGAACTGAAACGCTGAAGGCCTCTATTGGCCTCAGGAGCATTGAGGAAAGCCTCCCATCCTGTCAGCCTTTTCTCCCTTTCTCTTGAGGTCTCTTCCACCTGATAATCTGTAGTCCCATCCCATGCTTGGGCAGTGATCTGACGGCCACCAAACCACCTTCCATCAAGAGTTTGAATACAATAATTAGCTTCCTCTGGATCCCCAAAAGACACAGAGGCCACACCATCTGGGTGCCTATCAAAGAGAAGGAGTTTCTTAATTTTTCCAAACTTTGAACACTCTACTCGAAGGTCTTCTCTGATCTCATTCAGTACCAATGGATCATCCTCAAAATCGATAGGATGAAACATATTTTTGATGATGACAACTCGCTCATGGCGCATCCGAGATGGCCCTGCTCTTCTCTCAGGTCTCCAATCCAACTGCTTTTGTTGCAGAGACAGCTTCTTCTTATAGTCTTTGCACTTCTTCTTCTTCTTCGAGGCATCATATTCCCCCTTCAGTTGAAACTTTGCCACCTCGACATGTAATTTGTAGCCTCTAATTTCATCTTCATCTAAAAGTTTTAATGCAAGGTTCACAGATTCTCTCTTCAAATAACAGCAAAGCCCATCTCCTTTAAGATTTCCTTGATTATCTTTGTAAAGTTTGACCTTAAGTTCTTCTGTCTGAGGATCTCTCATGATAATGCCAAACTTGGACATAAGTTGGATAAATTCATCCACTGTAATGTCTGGAGGCAAACCAGACACATATACATTTGTATTTCTGTCTTCTTCCACATGAAACCAACCTGACTCAGCCTTTCTTTTTTCTCCCCTCTTTCTGGGATCAGAGGGATCAAGGAGGTTTCTTTGTGGAGGTTCCTCTGTAGTCTTAGTATTGCTGTCTTTTACGTTTGCAGTAGAACTAGATGCGTCATCATTAGAGAAGCCATAATTGGCCTGGTATGTAGCAATAAAATCTTCAGTGATCTTGGGGAACCAAGCCTTCTTGTCCAGGTCCCACTCATAGGGGGTGTCAGTCGGCTGCTGCCCGAAAGAATTGGTTTGTTCACCAGGATCGTTCTGGGTGTCACCGCCCTTGGTGTCTCTATACAATTCTTGCATTCGCAACTGCTCATCAAACTCGTCCCCATCCCAGTGGCTGGCGTTCATGTTTGTAACCTAGGCCAGGGGCACGCTTCAGGAGCGCAAAGAGGCCGAAGTGACGCTGGCCCACTCCGCCAGGCCTCGGCGGCCCGCTCGGTCCCGGGCGCAGTGGGAGAGTGCGCGCGCTGCCACCGCCGCCAACCGGGTCTGGGACGACGGCCGCTGCCGCGACAACGTCAAGAAATTACTCGCCAACGAAGCCCTGCCCAGGCGGACGCAGTCGCCATTATGGGCGCGCCA
>NW_007730634.1:77984-79163 GCF_000696425.1 Galeopterus variegatus
AGCCGCCCCAGGCGGCAGCCCGAGGACAGGGTGGGAACATTCCCTCGCGGCAGGCGCCATCCTGGGGCCAAAACTGTTCGAATAGCTTATGTTACTCGGCAGTACTAACACTACCACTACTATTACCACTATGTCGTTACTGATCTGGTTGCTAAATATCTTGAATATCATTCCTAGTAGGGAATCATGTATCCGAAGCCTGTAAGAAGTGTTATCCCAGCTTCACCCACTAGATGATGGGATTTCATTTACCTTGCCACATGGACAACTCCGTTTGACCTGGAAGCTGAAGTGCTTCCCCTTCACTGCGCTGCCTCTATGTAATGCTGGGTCATTGTTTGTGATAGGAAGACTGAGGAAGAATCAAGTACCTCTTGTGGCTTTGTCTAGCTCAGTTTTTAAATAAGTTATACACAATACTTAAAGCCCTTCCCAAACAACCTTTTAGCCAGTTAGCTTATATAATGGACCTGACCATCTCGTGACTAGGAGTTAAGTGTGATGCAAGAGCTATATCTTTCACTTTGGAGGCCACCACCAGCAGTTAGGCTCTTAAAGGCAACTAACCCTTCATGGTAACTGGAAAGGTTTCTACAACCCAGTGTCCTGATGGTTACCTTAATCTCCTTGGGCAGTTACTGTTCTTATAGGCCGAATTTGCTGTTTCATTTATCAAGGATTACTTGGAAAAGTTCAAATCTTAAAAACCAATGGTCCTTTCAATCCAGTCTTAAGACATGCTTTCAATGTTTCACCCAAACTAAGCTTTGGCCACTACTCCAGCAATTAACAGCACCTAAGATGAGTCTGTAAATGCCAATTATGGTCTTGAGCTAATGTAACATGATTCTTTCAGTGAAAGACCAGAACCAAGAGACTGGTCAGACGTGTGATCTAATGAAGACAATTCTTATGTATGTACTCTTGCATAATTGTTCCTGCCTATTGAAACAGAACCAGTCTTGATGCCTAAAGCTAACAATAGACAAAGGACCACTGTATGGAGAAACTCACTGGTGTCTATTTGGCTCAACACTTGGGCTGAAAGAAACCTAACCTGTTGTACTCCCAGCTGTCAACCAGTTTGTTACCTCAGTCGTGTAATAAAGTCCAGTCAAATTTGTCCAAGAATCGGGTAAATGGGTAACGACCCTGTCTGGTAGAAGTTACCTCTGATGG
>NW_007730634.1:80410-82021 GCF_000696425.1 Galeopterus variegatus
GGTGCTGACAACACCAAGCCAAGGGTTGAGATCCCCTTACCGGTTATCTTTAAAAAAAAAACAAAAACACTTGGGCTGAAAGAAACCTAACCTGTTGTACTCCCAGCTGTCAACCAGTTTGTTACCTCAGTCGTGTAATAAAGTCCAGTCAGATTTGTCCAAGAATCGGGTAAATGGGTAACGACCCTGTCTGGTAGAAGTTACCTCTGATGGGTATTCAAATAGGTATTTAAAATTACAACTTATTCACAGGACTCTTCCTTGACATTTACAAAACTGAATGCATGGACTTGTTTGTCAGGGTTTGTTTTAGCTCATGACCAGGTATTAAATGGATTGCCTGCATTTTTCCAACTTGGTTGGTAGTGGCAAGTCCCTGTGGTTCTATGGAGATACAACTTGAATAAACAGATCTATCTATTAGTGCGCTCACAAGAGGAACTCAGAAGTTTTAGTGGCAGTTGCTTGCTATCCTGTTCTCCACCTACCCCCACCATTTTAGGAATTGGGTGTTTTAGGATGTATACCTTTCAAGGCTTCCTATACCTCTCACAGAGGTGAGGAAGATGTATCAGATCAATAGATGACGAGTTTCCAGATAAACTTGGAAGTGGGATTACTGTAACAATGCCATGGGTACCCCAAACAATATGCAATGTTAACATTTTGAACAACATATAAAAAGAGCCTCTTGAGGGTTGAAGGAGCCAGATTTATTTGTTATGCAATGTACTTCATGGTGAATTCCCACTGCACTCAGCTTCTGTTAACTTTTTTGTACTAGGTCTCACATCACTTCCAGCTATCCTGCTTTTGTGGTCAATTCAAAGCAATCTTTTTAGCCTTGGCTCCATTGTATAGAGCCCCTTCTGAGTTCTCTCTAGAATTCTCCTGGTTCCATTCTGATGTTTATACNGGTTCTGTTCCATACCTTTAATTCCTTTTTACCACTTTGCTTTAAACTCATGTATAGTAATGGTTCTCTTTATTTCTGTATTAGCCACACAACAGTGATTGTGCTGATTCCCCCTTATGTTATGGGTATTTTTAGGCTATACACATACTCGTTGCTCAAATATGTATGATGCTTATGAAAAGTAGCTCAGGGTCATGACTAACCCTGTAAACACGTGACTGTGGACAAGAAACAGTGTGCAGCAGTTGCTGGTCTTCACTTCATGCTTTGTTCTGAGCGCTTTCATATGCTGGTTCATCCATTCCTTAGTAGGAACTACCTTACGGTTTTTAAAAGTCATTTTTACAGAAGAGAAAACCTGAGGCCCAGAGGTTGTCATTTTCCCAGTCTCTCAACCTAGGAAATTGTTCACTTTAATTTTTCGACATGTCTGTATGTGACTAAACTGCCCTTAATGATTTGCCTTTAGAACAAACGTTTCACCTAATGCTTCATATTGTAGTTAAGCATTAGGTATCATTTAGATATTAAGAAGCTGAACCTCTAAAATAGAAATGACATCCACCTGACTGTAATTTTATCTTGCTCAGCAGGAAGCTAGATGTCTTAGGGGTACAGTCACTTCCTGTAGCACAAAGTCCTATCTGCTTACCTGGCTCTTGTGTGCACGGACTTGAATGTCAACTTTGGGTAAC
>NW_007730634.1:82933-85993 GCF_000696425.1 Galeopterus variegatus
TCTTAGGGGTACAGTCACTTCCTGTAGCACAAAGTCCTATCTGCTTACCTAGCTCTTGTGTGCACGGACTTGAATGTCAACTTTGGGTAACATGGGGCCTCTATTATATGAACGGAAACTTTTGGTGTGGCAAGATGATGGGTTAAATGTCATGAGCTTAATCATGTACATGTTTGTATCAGATAAATGACCAAATAAAGACATGAGGGTGGAGTAAATGTCACAACTTGGAGCATATTTTACGGTATTTTCCCTCTAGCTTTTGGCCTGTGGCTTAATTCCACCTAATTTCTCTCGTCTGTTTTAATAAAAACCAGTTAAGGGTCACTGCTTCTCATACAGGATTAATGTACACATGTACTTTCCCCTGCTTAATACTAAAATCCAATGCCCCAATCCCCGGCCTCACTGTCAGTTGCTTCTATTCTTCCTCATGGCTAGGTGGTTAACACCTTACACTTTGTCCTCCCAAATAACTAACCCAGTTGACTCACTGACTCTGTCCTCTCCAGCTTGCTTATTCAACTCTTCCCATTTCAGTCCTATTAATACCGTTCTTTGTCTTCATGAAGACTTCCAATCTACCTGCTTTATCTCAATATACCAGCTGTTTCCTTTATTTCCTTGTTAGCTTGTCTCTTTTTCCAAGTAACAATCTTGTAGCTCTATTCATTCACTTCTGATAAATCCTAACCCTGAATGAATCAAAGTGTCTACTTTGTCCTATATGGGAAAGATGGAGCTTGGCTGAATTAAAAACCATGGTAGATTCATGCCTCTAAACTCATCACTGATTTTCTATATATTCTCCTAACTGCCAAATATTGTAGAAGGGAGGAGGGAAAGAAGCCAGAAAAATAGGGTTAGTGGACAATCTTAAGTCTAGACTTTACTAAACAGGTAACCTTTGTTTCATTCTCCTAACAAAAGTTTCCCCTTGCTTTCAGAGATTATAGACTAGTCAGTACAACATGCATTAGTGACCACAACTTCATATAGTAGGAGAGGTGAGATTTGTCTTGGTCTTGTACGTATGCTCACCAATTCTCCATGTTAAATTCACCAACGAGTAGCTGCCATATTCTAAGGGCTCTACCTACTGACTCCCTCCTTTTCCTTTCTGAATCAGTCCTTCCGCCTCTCATTGCTAGAGGCTAAGTCCTGTGACTCTGTCTGTAGCAGCAGGAACTCTGGCAGCAAGTCCTTGGGGCAATGAGACTCACGATGTAAGACTCTCCAAACTGGTTCGAGACACTAGGCCTCTGAATGTGACAAAGTTCCACAACTATGGAACATCTTGTCGGAAGGAGGGTGACTGTGTTTCTAACCAGCTTAGCCATGGCTCACTTGTGCTCTTAGACCATAAGAAATTGAGAATAAATGTCTTATTATACTTGACTTTGACTAGAAATGCTTTCCCTATATCTGTATCATTGTGGTAAAAGCATTCACTCTTCAAAGTGGGAGCATCCACACTTTCAGCTCGGGCGAGTTAGCAAAGTCATGGTATCACCACTTAGACGAGCTCTCATTTTCTATACTTACTAAGTGCCCCCTGTTGGTAGATGTGTTTAAAGCTCTAACTAGTGGTTGTGCCCTATGTTTTTAGAACCTCAAGATCCTGTGTATATAATACCTAAAAAAAGGCCAAGTCTTCACAAACATGGGGCTGAGGTTAGACTGCATTAGGTCATTTCCCCATGGCCTTGGCTTTGGCCTTTGCCTTATTGTTTGGGGCTTTTCTAAGTATCCCCCTAGGGCAGTGTTTTCAGGGTTGACATTGATATTTGTGAACACAATCCCTCTATCCCTCCCACCCAAGGCTAACGGCTTTCATCATTTGCTCAAGATACTTGAGAACTGGTAGAGCTGGAAACTTTGGGCTGATTGGTCTTGAGGAAAAACCTTTCCCCCTCCCCCCATAATACCTCCCTGTTGGATGGAAGGTTTAGGATACACCTAACGCACCAGGAATGGCAGCTGTTCTTGAAGCACACCTTCCCTGTGTAATGGCCATACCTTGACCAACCCTGGATCAGCTTATTCTATTGCTGAACTCTACATGAATCAGTTCTGACCTGGGTAGATTGCCTCTTCTGAGGTTCACCTTGATCATCTATAAAATAAGGAGAGATGAGAGTGGGATTAGATCAAAGTTATCTAGTGCTCAAAATTGGACTAATTTTGGTTTCTTTTGGTGGGATTGAAGGTCAAGGAAAGAAGGTAAATAGAAACATGATACCAGATGAGAACTGTCTTGACCTGACAATGTACCATCCTGGTATAATGAGGAGCCATGTCTTAGTAATTCACCTTGCTCAAAGGACTTTGATCAAACAGTGAGTATGAATTGTAACTGACAGCTTGTTTCTGCAGCATGACTTTGGGACCTTCTCCATGCCTGCCTCAACAAGAACAGCTATGACTAGATCTTTTCCTTATTGGGATTTTCTAAATAGTCACATGAGCAAAGGTTTTTGTTCTGAAGTTTGGAAACCCCTGCACAATTATAATCAAGATCAGAATCGATGTTAGATTAAGCTGGCCAAAATTCCCTAGGTCCTCCTGGGGAAGGATTGCCTTGTACTCAAGACTGGGGTTAGACAAGGGGCCAGGAATTCCAGGTGTCCTCAAGGGGTCTGTCCCACTCTAACTGGTGCTCCAGCTGGCTTTCTGAAAGGCAAGAAGCTGAGGGCTGCCTGGATAAGTTCTTGTCTCTTTGCTCCTATGGGGGAAGAAAGAATGGGGCCCCTAGACTAACTGGAAAGGGAAATGGTGAGACATGGGATACCTGGGGACTGGGCAAGATGGAGACAAAGACCACTGGTTTGAATGGTGTCAGAAGACCATCTAGAAGAGAGTAGTTAGGCAGTGGAATAGAAGGGAGAAGCACACTTTGTACCTACTTAGCCATGTATTGCTTGCAGCGCTGAATGACTAATCTTGTCACATCTCTAGATGCAATGGGCTGGCCTAGCTGTACTATATGTATAAACTCCTGTCCGGAGCCATAGAGCCCGGCTGTTGCCTAAGTGCCTGCCTGCCTGTCCAGAGCCAAAG
>NW_007730634.1:86691-100458 GCF_000696425.1 Galeopterus variegatus
CTGCTGATTCCCTCCTGCTGTCTATATAAGCTGTGACCTTCTGGCTAATAAACGAGACTTGGTCAGAATACTGTCTGGTCTCCATTTCTCACGTCTCTTGTCCCATCCAATTCCCACTCCCCGCTCCAGGGTCTGCGTTGAATATCCCGCGGGTCGGGACAAACTCCCAGTTCTGTTTGTCTACCAGGTTCATATTAAGGGAAAGGATCTAGAATGGGGTATATAGAGTGACTGGTACTGGTTTCTAGCAATGGAGCCCCCTAGCAGTGATTGAGTGAAATGTGATTTTTTCTTGCAATGTTTTGCAGGAATCAACCATTGGTGTCTTGCATAAAAGACAACATTCAAGGAAATCAGCAAGATTACCAAGTTTACAATAAGTCTATTCAAAATAGAAAGACTGAGGTCTTACTACATGTATCATATCCGCAGGGTTATCTCATCTGTAGCCAATATTTCTAAAGTGTGTGGTAAAACTTGTTATGGAGTTGAAATTATGGAAGACTCAGGGATTGTTCTTCAAAGATCAGATGTTGGACTAGGGCTCAGACCCTTCAAAACTCTTGTACAGACCGGGTTACAGGCCCCTCACATGCAGTTCGTGAGCCAGGTAATTGGAAAAGATCTCAGGAGCCATTGATAGAGTTGACATCCTTCATTCCAATGAGAGCTCAGTCCCCAACTTCTTCAGTAGCAGTAGCAGTGGCTTCCGCCAGCCTTCAGCAGATCCAGCAGCAGCAGTGGTGGCCTCCCGAGTCATCCCAGGGGCCCTGGCAGCAGCAGCTTGTAGCAACAGCCTCCAGCAGCAGTAGCAGGCCCACCCTCCAGGGCATCCTGGGGACAGGGGGCCCTGTGGATCAGAGATGCTTGTCCTTTATACTTAAGTCCAATAACCCAGGAACACCTGGGTGCCCACACGCATCCACAAACAATAGCCAAGGAATACCTGGGCACATGTGCAGTTATTTACATCAAATGCTTAGCAAGATTCCGAACCCTCCCCAGAGGGAGCCTGACCATTTACTTTCACTTTCCTTAAGTCAGGGCTAGATAAGGCTGGCTGCTTTGTTTTTCTACATCTTTGATGGTGGGTAATGTTGATCTCTTTCCCAGTATCCGTGGGAATATGTACCTCAAGTACCTTAAAGAGATCCCTGGGAATAAGTACAGTTGGGCAAGTGAAGTTGGAAATGGTGTCAACCCCCCAGAAAAAAACCGGGTCACAAGGTGGTCTTGTTGTCCCTGTGANCCAGGAACACCTGGGTGCCCACACGCATCCACAAACAATAGCCAAGGAATACCTGGGCACATGTGCAGTTATTTACATCAAATGCTTAGCAAGATTCCGAACCCTCCCCAGAGGGAGCCTGACCATTTACTTTCACTTTCCTTAAGTCAGGGCTAGATAAGGCTGGCTGCTTTGTTTTTCTACATCTTTGATGGTGGGTAATGTTGATCTCTTTCCCAGTATCCGTGGGAATATGTACCTCAAGTACCTTAAAGAGATCCCTGGGAATAAGTACAGTTGGGCAAGTGAAGTTGGAAATGGTGTCAACCCCCCAGAAAAAAACCGGGTCACAAGGTGGTCTTGTTGTCCCTGTGAAGTAGAACTCCCTCTTCTTGAAATACTAGGAAGTCCTAATCTAATTTCTGCTTTCCTCCCTAGCCTCTCACTTATTCTTATCCAGGGGAAGAGCAGGACCTGGGTGAGTGAGACAGGGAACAGTTCATAGGGCATACATAGCTGACCCACTTTCAGAGTGGTCTGCTCCCATGAGCTCATATGAAGGAGTCCCTTACCAAGTAGGGCTTCTCCACCTCATGGTGGAAGGTTCACTCAGCCTGGTTCAAGAGAGACTGTTTTGTCCAAGCTTGATTCTGATTCAGTGTAACCAAAGCTAGTCTGATCCTGACTTCAGGTCTAGTTGGTAATCGGTTCAGAACACATGGGGAAAGTGAGGTGAATGGTACCTCAAACACCAGTCTGGGTTCTGACTTGCTATGGTGTCTCTCCACAGGCTCTTGCCACAGTACACCAGCTATATATTGCTGCTGGCCCCATGTTCAGTGCTCCACACCAGTGTGCAGAAGAGCTGAGGCCAGGCTGAGGATTTCCAAGACTTCCAGGTGCCCCCTGACAGTGTGTGGTATTACTGGCAATAGGATCAGGCTGTCTTCCACGAAGGGAGATACCACTATTCCTGGCAGCTACCATATAGTGGGGTAGCTCTCAGCTGGCATTGTGGAAATGTGCCATAGAGTGAAAGCATCTCAGTGGAGCTCCTGGGAAAGACCACTCCTAAAGAGGAAAGGCTGCTTTCATAATGTTGTGAAACCTCTTCCAACTTGCTGTCCCAAGGCAATGTTGGGCTGCTCCAGAGCCCAAACAGGCATTGCCAATGTTGAAATAGTCTTTTGCTAACTGGGGTCTGTCATGATTGCCTAAACTCTACCCTGTCTGTGCTCATGGACAGAGTATCTCAGGTTACATGGGGCACCTGATGTGCTGGCTTTCATACCATGGACCTGTCTCCCCTGTGTAGGTGGATTCTGAACTCTAACTTCTAGGGAACAGGGCCTGCAATGCCTACTGTGAACTCACTCAGCTTATTAAGGCTCTTGTACGCTAGTGAGATAGCCCTGGGGACAGGCCTAGCTCAGGATGAAGATAGGCATTACTATTAGCTCTTTCTACCATGTTGAGTAGTTGGGTTCTACTAATTTCACCTGGCAGAAGTGCAGCAGGGCCTATTTCAACAAGCTGCTAAAGGAATGGCCACTTCCATGACTTTGACAGCATCTAGCGGTCCCACGGAGGGAAATGGCAGTCTGGAGTGGATAAAGATGAGAATAAGAGTGATGGGATTTCCATCTTCTAAATGCCTTTTTAAAAAGTATTTGAAGTGACTCCTTCTCTTCCAGTCCCAGGCACTTTGGCAGCTGAGGGTTACTATACAGACATGGCCAAGTCCAAGAACCACACCACATACAACCAATCCTGGAAATGGCACAGAAANCCATCCAATTCCCACTCCCCCCTCCAGGGTCTGCGTTGAATATCCCGCAGGTCGGGACAAACTCCCAGTTCTGTTTGTCTACCAGGTTCATATTAAGGGAAAGCATCTAGAATGGGGTATATAGAGTGACTGGTACGGTTTCTAGCAATGGAGCCCCCTAGCGGTGATTGAGTGAAATGTAATTTTTTCTTGCAATGTTTTGCAGGAATCAACCATTGGTGTCTTGCATAAAAGACAACATTCAAGGAAATTAGCAAGATTACCAAGTTTACAATAAGTCTATTCAAAATAGAAAGACTGCGGTCTTACTACATGTATCATATCCGCAGGGTTATCTCATCTGTAGCCAATATTTCTAAAGTGTATGGTAAAACTTGTTATGGAGTTGAAATTACAGAAGACTCAGGGATTGTTCTTCAAAGATCAGATGTTGGACTAGGGCTCAGACCCTTCAAAACTCTTGTACAGACCGGGTTACAGGCCCCTCACATGCAGTTCGTGAGCCAGGTAATTGGAAAAGATCTCAGGAGCCATTGATAGAGTTGACATCCTTCATTCCAATGAGAGCTCAGTCCCCAACTTCTTCAGTAGCAGTAGCAGTGGCTTCCGCCAGCCTTCAGCAGATCCAGCAGCAGCAGTGGTGGCCTCCCGAGTCATCCCAGGGGCCCTGGCAGCAGCAGCTTGTAGCAACAGCCTCCAGCAGCAGTAGTGGGCCCACCCTCCAGGGCATCCTGGGGACAGGGGGCCCTGTGGATCAGAGATGCTTGTCCTTTATACTTAAGTCCAATAACCCAGGAACACCTGGGTGCCCACACGCATCCACAAACAATAGCCAAGGAATACCTGGGCACACGTGCAGTTATTTACATCAAATGCTTAGCAAGATTCCGAACCCTCCCCAGAGGGAGCCTGACCATTTACTTTCACTTTCCTTAAATCAGGGCTAGATAAGGCTGGCTGCTTTGTTTTTCTACATCTTTGATGGTGGGTAATGTTGATCTCTTTCCCAGTATCCATGGGAATATGTACCTCAAGTACCTTAAAGAGATCCCTGGGAATAAGTACAGTTGGGCAAGTGAAGTTACTTCTGTGAACTCACTCAGCTTATTAAGGCTCTTGTACGCTAGTGAGATAGCCCTGGGGACAGGCCTAGCTCAGGATGAAGATAGGCATTACTATTAGCTCTTTCTACCATGTAGAGTAGTTGGGTTCTACTAATTTCACCTGGCAGAAGTGCAGCAGGGCCTATTTCAACAAGCTGCTAAAGGAATGGCCACTTCCATGACTTTGACAGCATCTAGCGGTCCCACGGAGGGAAATGGCAGTCTGGAGTGGATAAAGATGAGAATAAGAGTGATGGGATTTCCATCTTCTAAATGCCTTTTTAAAAAGTATTTGAAGTGACTCCTTCTCTTCCAGTCCCAGGCACTTTGGCAGCTGAGGGTTACTATACAGACATGGCCAAGTCCAAGAACCACACCACATACAACCAATCCTGGAAATGGCACAGAAATGGCACTAAGAAACCTTGATCACAAAGATAGGAATCTCCTAAGGGAGTAGACCCCAAGTTCCTGAGGAACATGAGCTTTTGCCAAGAAGCACAAGAAGGGCCTGAAAAAAACACGTGCCAACAATGCCAAGGCCATGAGTGCATGTGCTGAGGCTATCTTGTAAAGCCCAAGGAGGTCAAGCCCAAAATCCCAAAGGGCACCAGCCGCAAGCTTGATTGACTTGCCTACATCACCCACCCCAAGCTCGGAAAGCGTGCCAGTGCTTGCATTGCCAAGGGTCTTGGGTTCTGCCAGCCAAGGCTCAAACCAAGGCCCAGGACATGGCTTCAACTGCAGCTCTAGCTCAAGCTTCAGTTGCAACTCCAGCTCAGGCCCCCAAAGGTGCCCAAGCCCCACAAAGGCTCTGGAGTAGAGGTCTCTGTCTGCCAGTGTGAGGACAGAAGGACTGGTATGGCCCCTGGGCTGTTGTCTGCATGGGGCTGGTGTCCTGTGTTTGTATGAATAAACCTGAGGCAGGAAAAACAAAAGTATTTGAGGTGGTTTTTATTATACACTAAATTCTGGTAAATATTGGGTCTGTTCTTAGCCTCCCTTCTGGTCCATCCATCCATGTCCCTGTTCCTGTCCCAGTCCCAGGACTGTGCTGTAAGTGGAGGATGGAGCAGTTATCTTGCCTTCAAGAAATGGGAACTTTCTCATACAGCATAGAACTGGTAACAGCCTGGGGGTGGGAGTGGTCCCATGGGTCAGTCTTCCTCTGTGTCACTGGGGCCCATGTACTGGCACACAGCATCACAGTGAAGCTCCACCAGCTGGTTCTCCCTCTCTAGCTGCACCAAAGCCCGGCTCCATGCTCTGTCCCAGCCCAGCAGGTGTCCCACCCTTCCAGCCTGTGGCCCCAGCACCACCATTACTCAGCTGCCCTCCGTCTTGGGAACCAGGGTCTCCCACATGTGTTCTCAGGTCTTCTAGGACTTGGCCTTCATCTGTTCAACACACACATGTATCTGGGCTCAGGACATCTTCAATCATCATCTTGGTGTTGTAACGCTGGCTGCCTTTGTACAGCTTGTCCACAAACCACACATGCAGATCCCTGTGCAACCAGTGTTGACTCCTGGGGGATGCTTTCCCTTTCTTGGCTGGAGGCCCATCCTCTCTGTCTGGAAGGTGTTTCCACTTTCTCTCCAAGTCTTCCCACTGGCCATGGAGGTCCTGATTCTGTGGGGACTTCCAAGATGAGTCTGTTCCATGCTGTTGCCCTGGGGAACTTTTGCTCACCTGGCTGAGATCTAGAGACTTATCAAACTCATCCTGAGTGACAGGCCACAGGCAATACTCACTAACAGTCACCATGTGGCCTCCCCACTGCCAGATGAACCATGGCCCAAACGTTGTCAGGATCCAGCCTTCCATCTTCCCATAGAGGCCTCAATGAGGGCCAGAAAGCACCATGACAGCTCGTCCAGGCACCAGCCCTTGAGGCTGGTCTTCCTCTTCCTTCTCTTGCTCTTCATCTAGCCTTGGCAGGTGGTAGGGGATGGTAGGGGCCAAATTCTGGGTCTTCGTCAGGTAGGTGCTCAGCCCTAACCTCTTGGGCCTCAGTGACTTGATGTGGGGCTTCACTACTTGACTGAAGGTGTGGCCGATGCCCTCGCCAGGTTTCCAGACCATGCCCTGCAGCATGGCCAGACCGTAGGCCTCCACAGGGACTGCCTCATAATCGACCTCCTCTGGCACCATCTCAGCCCGGGGTTTGCTGTCTGCCCCTTCCCCACTGGGGGTGCATCCTTTCTGGATCATGGGGATAGCAAGGGTGTGGTTGACACCTGTGTTCTCTCTCTCCTCCAGAGACTTCTTAGATTCCTCAAAGAGCTCCTTCATGGCCTGGGACAGCACCCCACTCACCAAGACATCAGTATCCATGGATGGCCCAGGGAGCTGGGCCTGGGGCTGCCTGCGATGACCATTCTTGATCAAAGGGATGGTGAGTTCCTTGGGGGTTCTTGAGGGCTTCACACTCTGCAGCTCCCTCCCTTCCACAGTCTTCAAGAAATCCTTCTCTGAGGCCAGCCCCATGCTCTCTCCCGGGTCCAACAGCCACCTCCGGGCAGAGGTATGAGTGAAGCTGAATGAAACTGGGAGAGTAGAAGCTTCTGCTACCTGCAAAACACCGTCTTTGACTTGCGCCATCTTGCACCTCTTCCCAGCTTGCTGGGAAGTTTTGTTTCCCGAATGCCTTTTCAGTGGTCAGAGTCAAGGAGGGAGAGCCCTTAAATCTCTCATGTGGAAGTGGCAAGCTTCCTGCACCTTCAGAGTGGATGTTCTTCACCAGCATTGTGGGCTGTGGTGCTCCCTGACAGTGGGTTTCACGACTGCATGTCAGGTAGGATCCAGTGAGAAAGGGAATCTGCTCCAGGTAGTTCAATAGAGGGAATTTGTTAATCATTTTCAATATCAAAGATGTCAAAAGCTGAAAGAACAAAGGGGTCAATAAGGTCACCTAGACGTATTTTGCAGACACTACAGAAAAGCTGAGTCGTCTTTCCCAGCACCTCAAATGCCACATTATTGGTGTGAAATTAAATGGCCTTGACATCTTTAAATGGACGGAGCACCCAAAGAACAATGAAAATTAAGGTGAAGAATTCTATATCCAGTGCTCCTGTGGTTGGGCGCATGGATGTGATTGACCCTCATTTCTTGCTTGTATCACTCAGATTTCCCTCATCCTTGGCTAGCATGTCTGCTGGTCTAGATTTCTTGCCCAGTGGAATAATTCACACCCTCATCCCTGTGAAGTCTGAGCCAGTGGTTACCTTGCCTTTGTCAGGCATGTTTGCTGCAATTTGCCCACTTACACTGAGCACCAAGACACTCCTGTGAATCCCATGAGTCCCAGACACTCATCCCTGCCACCATTTAGTAGTAGCGACCTGAACTCATGATGATGGGGCTTAGTACCCTGTCAGTAAAGCAGACCCATACCTTCCCTGCTGGACTGCTGGCTTGAGTCCAAAATGGTCAAAAAGTAGCTTAACTCTAGGTTTACTTGGAACCTTGACTGTCTTCTGGAAGCTCTCTAAAATATCTCAAAGACAGCTAATCACTCAGTTTCAAACACACTTCTCTCAAGTGGGCCATTGGGAATAGTATAAGAGGCATTAAAGTGACTTGTACCACTTTGTCATCAATACACAGAACACATGGGTCTGGGAACAATACATAATACAGCCATTAGCTCAACTTGTAGATGGCATTCTGGAGTACAGTGCTATAGATCCATAGGCTTCTATCACTAAGCTGGCATTTTAGCCTACAGGAATGCCTGCCTTAAAGACATGTAAGACCAGCAGCTTCTGGTTGATGTGGTATATGCTATCTAGTAGGAACAGTGGATACTATAGTCATAGGTCCATTGTTTCACCTCCTAGCTGTAAAATGAGTCCCTTGATTCAAGGTGGTGTAATTCAGGATTTGATCAGTGCTGCTTCTGTACTACATACTCCCATTGAGATGCACGTTCAGATTTTGTGCCTAATACCTTGATAGATCCACATGACTCTTCCTGGGCTTCCTTTTTTCTGATCTTCAAATCCTGTTTCTTCAGGCCCCTGACCAGCTTTTAGTCAAGAGAGACAGGGTGTCTAGGCTGTCTGTGTAGCTATAGTCTCCAGAACTGCTTGAGTCCAACCACACATGTGGCACTTACCTCTTCTACCTCTGTTTCTTATGAGGTCATATGACCTGAGGTCATGATGGAGTCCCACAACCTGAACTGACTGCAGAACCTTTTTATTCAGGGCCCCGCTAAAGATTGGGAGATTTCCAAGTCAGCTTTCTACCATAGAAGCAGAACAAATAGGTGTGTATATGGACATACTGTACACACACGTGTGTATGTTGTGTGTTTTGTAAATCTCTCTGTAGATAAGAGCAGGCTCATGTGACCTTGGGGCTGGCAAGCAAGCCTGAAACTAGTAGAGCAGGTAATTAAGGTAGGGAGATGTTGAGCTAAAGGGGCTCAGGCTAAAGCTACTGTCGAAAGCAGTCAGAAAGGAAGAGCATGAGCAGGATGGAATCCATGTGTGCAGGGGAAGCTGCTGTCCAAGGGTGGAATTTCTTCTTTCAGGAAAGCCACAGCCCTGATTAAAACGATTCAGCTGATCACATCAGGCTCATCAGATTGTCCAGGATAGGTTTCTTACTTAAAGCTAACTGGTTAGGGGCTTTAAGTAAAGCTTAAAGTTTTACTACATCTGCAAAATACCTTCATAGCAACACCTGAGTTAGTGTTTGAATAACTGGGGACTGTAGCCTACCCAAGTCAATGCACCAAAAAAGCCATCATACCTGATAAACGGGTTGGTGTACTTTTAAAGAACTATCACCTAAAATGTGTTCAGTGGATTTGTCAAGGAAACCACTTTAAGTTTGAGGGGATTTTGTGAAAGTCATTAAACATTGAAGAGGTCTAGCTGTCCAATATCTGGAAACAGCCCTAGCAGGCTGTTCATTGATCTTAAAATGTACTGTTTGCAAGCCTAATAAGTATTGTAAAAATAAACAATACTCTTGTACAACTTAAAGCTTTTATAATACTTCCTTACACACACTAACCACCGATAAATGTGGACATAACTTCTGATATGAAACTTGATGGATGTTGAATTGATGTTTCAGTTGTCAAATTGGTGTGCGCTATCTGTACTGATCAAAACCAGTTATACATGGGACTCTTAGGAGAATTCTTCAGGGTAGTGTGGGCTGGGGGAAACATTCTGCTCATTAAATGGCTTTCTTGCTTGTGAATTAGCTGAGGCTTTACGAGTACAAGATGGTCATGATGGGGATGATGATTATAATCATGAAGTTTCCCATTCCTGAATGAGCCCTAAGCTTAATATTGCCAGGAAGTGAAGAGGTAGTGGCTGGTCACTTTTCAGAAGATTCTAACCCAACAGGCCTCTCCCTGTATGTTAGCTTCTTGGTAGAGGTCGTGAAGCCCTAATAGAAAAGGGTTTTGAGTTTCCTACTGCTGCCTTAACAAATTACCATGAAGTAGCTTAACTTATTTGGCAGTACAAATTTGTGTTTTTGGTAGAAAATATTTCCAATTGCAGCTGAACAATAGGTAAACACAGACTTATGTTACAAATCTGGAAATCAGATCTGAAATGAGACTTATTGGGCTAAAATGGAGATATTGGCAGGGCTGCATTCTTTTCTGAAGGTTCTAGGAGATTCAACCCAGCTTCTTGACTTCTCCATCTAATATAGGCTGTGTGAATTCCGTAGCTCACGGCCCCCTTCCATCTTCATAGTGAAGCACAGTTAAGTCTTAATAGCACATCACTCTGCCACTGACACTTCTATCTCCCTCTTCCATGTTCAAAGAGCCTTATATTTGTGCTTGTCCCACTGGGGTAATTCTGGATAATTTCCCTATCTAGAGGTCAACTGATTAGCAACTTTAATTCCATCTATAATCTTAATTCTTCCATGCCATCTAACCTGATATATTCACAGGTTCTGGGAGTTGGGCTCCTGAAGACATCTACATTCTATCTGCCTACCACCCAATCTTTACCTGTAAAGGGGCAAGTGCCCACAAGATTCATTGAGTGCAGTCCACGATGCTGATGGTGCTCATGGGATAGATCATAGGCATGGACTCCAGAGGAACTGGGCGCTAATGGGATATGAAGACCAAGGCATGCATGTCTGAGAACCAGTGGGCCTGGGGTGCTTCTTGGAAAGAGGCCATGGTACTCCTTCTGGCTCTCCTTCATTTTGACCTGTGAGCTCTTTTGGGGTGTGCATAAGCTGGCTAGCTTCTATGGGTTGTCTGTACCTCTTGAGTACTGTTATACTTGGTACTTCCTAGCACTTGTGATCAGATATAAAACAATAGGACTTGAGTATAGGTCGTTAAATTCCTCCCCTATGGGCTGACCCTTGTCTCCTTAGCTTTGTGGTGTTCAGCCTTCTTGTCCTTGTGGATTCCGAATGGTTTCTTTTTTTTCAGATTTGTCTTCTCATGGAGTCCGGTGTTTAAACAGCCGTTCCTCAGCTTAGTGGAGCTGCAATGGTATCCCTGAGAATATAGCCTGGTCAGCAATGGCTAGGAATATCTTTTCTCAGTCTTCCCTGTTCGTGTCTTTAGTAACATGGTGGGAGACAGGGGAGGCCAAACTGCCTGTGATCTGCACAGGCCCCAGAACTCAGATCACCAATATCTGGCAAACAATTGGCAGAACGAGCTGTGCTTGGTTTTGGGCCAGAATGTGCACATGATTTCTCTTCATTTCATGCCAGGGTTTAGTCATGTGGTCACAACTATCTAAGGCAAAGTCTAATCATGTGGTCTTAGACAGCAGGGGAGTGGGGTGGTGGTGCGTGCCTCCCGAACTTGAAGTCTGTTACCAAAAGGAAGAAAGAATTATTGGATATACAGTGGTCTGTTGTACCACCTAGTATCGAAAGGGAACCTTTCAGATTTTAGTAACAAATTCAATGACAATTTGTAACATGAGGGTTCACCTGCTCATATCTCCTCTGCCTCATCCACAGTGGGCATAAGTCATTTATTGGGGAGGTGATTCCAGGAGACACAGTAAGAGAATTGGAGAAATGACACAGGAAGGCAGGTAAAGCAAGAAAGTGTTAGTAGGTGAGCCCCATGGCAACTGGGGCCAATTCTAAGGACCTCCAGAACAATTCTGAGGACTGGTCTATGTGGACTGCTAAGGGAAGGCTGCCCACTCCTGCCCCTCACTGCTGAGGATCTTCCTGGGGACCAACTCCCAGCACACTTGGCCTGCCTTGCACACAGGCAAGCATGGTCCTGTGGGAAGACACATGTAGAGAGACAGGAAGCCACTGGCATGTGGAAGTGTCTGTAGGTGACCTCTGGGTGGGCTGAGCAAACACAGGAGAGGAGCTGAGTGTACTCAGTCTACTTCTTGCACATGCGGATCCACTTATGCCCCATATTGAATTCACTTTGTCTTGTCACCATGTTGAAGAACCAGCCTTTACAAAGAAACTGCGATATGATTAGCTGACAAGTTACTGTTCCACAGCTGCCACTAGTCCTGAGATGGTAATGGATATTCTTTATCTCCCTCTTCTAAATACATTCTAGATTTTTCAACCTCTGCCAGTACCTCTGCTGATCCAGACTGCCTGCCCTGTAGTATTATCCATGAGGGGTCTGAGTAGCTGGTTATCTTGCCCTTGTCAGGCCATGGTTGCTGCAATAACTGTACTTCTGTCACAACCCATACTGGCACTGAGAGGCTTCCAGTAAACCCCACAAGTCCATAAATATCCCCCCACTTTGCTGCAGAAACCTATTACTTCATGGTTAACAGGGTCAGTTATCCTCGCCAGTAGAGCAACTCTTCTCTTTGTCTGCTGGTTTACTAGTATAAAATACCTGAGTGATCCATTGTAGCTCTAGGTTCTATGGAACTCATTCTGTATCCTCAGGGTGATATATTTCTCTCTGGGGGATCTGAAGATCTAATCACCAGGGGCTGAAGTTGTAAGGCAGGAAACACCCCATCTCCTAGTGGGCCATGGTGTATAATGGTGACCAGAGTCATGGCATCTATTCTTTGGCTGCTGGATACTGTGTGCTAGCTTTTGGGGACAATACAGGCTGAGCATCCCTAATCCGAAAACCCAAAACCCCAAACTGAGCACCAACATGACTCTCAAAGGAAATGCTTGCTGGAGCATTCTGGATTTCAGATTCTTGGATTAGGAATGCTAAACTGTTAAGTATCTACAAATATTGCAAAATCCAACAACTGAAGTTTGAAACACTTCTGGTCCCAAGCATTTTGGATAATAAATACTCAACCTGTATGTGGCTGTTTCTTCAACTTAGAGTATAACTTAATGGGGATGATACTGGCGTTATTTAACCTGAAAGCACCTGAAACATATCCCTAATTAGTTTGAGACACAAAGCACTAGGTTTCTGAATAAGTCAGCCCAAGCTGGTGTTGAAGCCTGCAAAGTCAAATGTCACTACTTGTGCTTGAGGTTGAGATTTTTGGAAAGATGCCTCTCAGCTAGTCCTGCACCATCTGTCGGGTGGTCACCCACTTTCTTGAGGCCTTTCACCTCCTTCAGGAAGTGGTTCTTTAGGAAAACACAGAGATGGGTACTTGTGTGGTTTGCCGAGAGCAGGTCATGTGGGTCTAGAAGTATCTGATTCAGGAGTTTGTTCATGGCATACAGGGTGTAACCCCCATTCCTTCTGGGAAGAGTGCAGCTGATGGACTGACTGAGCAATTTCAGAATGCCTATGTCTTTACGACTTTCTTCTGCCAGATCTGTGTCTTATGCCATATAGGGCACATTTGTGGCAGGTGATAGGATAGGGGTGTTCAGATGAAAGTGGACCGGTAGTTGACAGCATCCTTTGCCTGGATAAATCATCCTGGTGAACATGGAAGCTTGTTGACAGAGGCAGGGCGCTATCCATAAAAGACTTAACTGGGTCAGGGGCTGAAACTGGAGTAGGTCTTTATGTAGAAATAGACCTTAAAATGAGAATTTATCAGGACACATATCCATGTAAAACTCCATGGAATAGTAGAGAAGTAGGGTGGACAATAGGTGGTAAATCAAGGGTGTGATATTAAGCAGAGTCCTATGGATAGTGAAGAGATCAATATGGCACAGGACCTCTGGAGACAGTATAGGGTCATACATGAGTTGTTTCAATCAGGAGCTGTGGAGCAGAAGTATTTGTACTTTTTCACCCAATAAGGTATTGGCTAAAGCCAGCTACTGTGGGGATATATTTTCATGCCCTTTGAGCTCTTTGGGTATCCCCAAAGACAAAGGTGCTGGCTGTTGACAGTCATATCATGAACTAGAAAGCCTGACTATGGGAGAAGGGCCTAAGGAGATGTTGGTAGAGCACTGACAGCCTCTGAGGTTCCTAGAAGCCTGGAGCTAGAAGGGATAAACCTTCAGTCTGTTCCTTTCAAACAGTGTTAAATCAAGCATATCCTCAACTGGAAATGTCATGAGTTGTCATAAATTGAGACCAAGTAAATGTGGTGGTTTTAGTTTGAACTCCCTGGAAATGGACCATGAGAGATCCATGTGGAAGTCATCGAGGAAACACTTGCAGGAGAAACCACCGAAGAAGTGAGGAGGCAGGCTGGGGCTTGCTAAGAAGCCAGGCAAGGTTGTGATCTTGGGCAAAACGC
>NW_007730634.1:101022-109474 GCF_000696425.1 Galeopterus variegatus
TGAGGAGGCAGGCTGGGGCTTGCTAAGAAGCCAGGCAAGGTTGTGATCTTGGGCAAAACGCTGTGCTCTGTAGGTGTCTCGAGATCTCATACGCAGCAATAGAATGAGTTACACTTCAGCCGCGAGCCAGGCTTTCATACTCATGTATCTGACAGTCATTGGTTAATGGAGGCCGTGGTTTGGTGGAGGGGTGTGTGTAAACTCTCAGGCACTCCTGGCTCCTGGACTGCAGGAAAAACGGGTCCAACAATTCCAGAGCAGTCCTTCAAAAATAGAGTTGAAAGTGCTGGCCCTCGTAGACACAGGGAGGCCAGGAGCGAGGGTAAACAGAGTGGTAAAAGGAATTTGAGAGGATATGGGTGTGCCCACCACATGGTTTAGCAATGACTTCTATGGCTAGAGGAAGAAGAGCAAAGAACAGGTGGCCAGTAGGGCTCTCCTTTCCTCCACTCCTTCAAGTAATACCTTTGTTACACACCTGTCTTCTGAATGTGACCCCTAGCTTATAGGCTCACCTTCAGGTTTTATACCAACAACAAAAACTTTCAAGATAGCCTTGTGTCACTTGTGTCCAAGACCTAGTTGACAGCATCCTAGTTGACAGCATCAGTATCTTCTGGAAGATGCTCAAGTTTTGTCCAGATAGCAGGCTGACTACTTCGCAGAGAGCCCCATGGCTGGATCAGCTGCTGTCAGAGGGAAGCAGCCTGGAGGCTTGGCAGTATCAAGGGGCAATGTAGACACAGATTGCTGTAGAAACGCTTCTTTCCTGTGTTTGTTGCTATATGCTGTACATTCCTAGTACTGCCACCTGACAAGGACGCTAATCTTAGTCTCACCTGCCATTTTGGTTGATATGAAACTTGTTCTTTTGGAATCAACTACAGGGCTCTTTGAAGCAATATACTCAGTCTTCCATGTTACCAGCTTGTGGTCTTATTCTTGAAGGACAGTTTGGATGAAAACTCTCTGGGTCATTTTCTTTCCTTGGTAATATTTAATGTTTCTTCATTGCCCTCTGCCTTAGTGTTGCTGTTGAAGTTGGTTATAAGTGGTTTAGTTTTCTCACTTAGACACCCAGCAGATTTTGTTCTACTTTGAAGTTCAGCATATCCATGTGCTAGCCGTTATGAGTAGATTTCCCCAGGTATATGGTAATCCTGGTGCTGATTGAGGAATCACTGCCATCTTGATTCTTCCCAGGTGGCAGAATCCACAGAAGATAGGTGAGAATAATGGAAATCAAACTGTTCCACTTTGGAATACTACTTGTTTACCCTCTCCAACCACATCAGTTCCAGATCAGGTGCCTCAGAGGAAATTAAACCTGTTAACAAAGGAATGTGAAATTAAGGAGGCAAGAGTTACATCCACTAGAAAACTTATTTGACATGTCAGAAGCTAAATGGATCTGGGCAGAGAATTGTCCATGACATGACAGGACTAAATGTTCTCTCTGGGTGGGTGGGGAGTGGGTGCACTTGAGAGGAGGACCAGCTTCTGTGGAAAAAGTCAAGGGCTCTGTTTTGAAGGCACATTTCCATGTGTGTAAAGTCTGTGACAGTGTCGCATGAGAAGAGGCAGCTGTCTCTGAAGCAGGTTAGAGAGTCTCAGTCATCATCAACATGATGCATGGGGTGGCTGTGGAAAAAGTCAAGGGCTCTGTTTTGAAGGCACATTTCCATGTGTGTAAAGTCTGTGACGGTGTCGCATGAGAAGAGGCAGCTGTCTCTGAAGCAGGTTAGAGAGTCTCAGTCATCATCAACATGATGCGTGGGGTGAAGGTTAGAGAGTCTCAGTCATCATCAACATGATGCATGGGGTGGGACATGACTGTGCTTGGTGGTCAGGGAGAAGTTTTCCTTCCCTGTTCCAGGCAGACAACAGGGTCTGACAACTTGGTGCTACTCAACCCTCAGAGATTATAGGAGATCTTGCTCAGTACCAGCGAATGGATAGAAGAAAGGAAGAGTCCTTGACTATGAGCTTCTCTTGTTTTGTAGCTCCCTTTACTTATGCCTGAGCTACTCCTGTCACAAAGCCTTATACTGAGTCCTGTCCCATATTTTTAGTACCAGGGAAATGCAATTGTTAATGTCTTCATTGCTCGAATATGTCTGAACTCTATCTAGCCTCTCATAATCTGGATGCTTCTTTTGCACCAAGGTGTGGGTGCCTGGACTAGGTTTGCTTGCACTGTATTTGGAAGGCAGAGCTTTGAAGTTTGAGAACATCATGAAGCTCTATCAGAGGCAGGTACCTAAACATGGAGTTTAGGGGAAACATAAGAGCCTTGCTGGGCACTAGGGCTTTGAGCCAGGGTTTGGGGAAAACTAGTGAGTTCTTAGGTTGTGCTGGGTCCTGTGAGAAGAAAATGCCAAGACAGGATTGAACATGTAGGAGTAGATATCCATGAGAAAAGATAAGGAGCCACAATAGAGCCTTCCTCCCACAAAGCAGGGGAGGGAGAAGAGCGGATGTAAAGCCTCAGATTACAGTGAAGCTATAGAGGTGTATGGGTAGGCCTGCAGTGAAGCTCTGACTCCATGTTGCTCAAGAGAGGGGTCCCGTGTCCTGCAGAAATGGGCTTGCGTTAGGCCCAGCTGATATGCTATGGCAGGGTACTGTTAGTCAATTATACTCCTCAGTGTAGGATGAGTGGAGTTTTCTCTGTTGTTAGCAGAGCTCTACCTGAGAAACCTAGAATTTGGTTGTAGATCTCACAGTCCCCAAGAGAGGGTTTATAATAGCCTATGTCCGAGACAGGTTATGGATCTTCATATTGCCAGTCTAGATCCCATAGGATGAAGGGAATCTGCTTCTTAAATGGCTTTTGATCCCAGCAGCACTGAGCATTGTGAAACCTTATTAACTATTATATCCTAAGTTCCATATTTCACCTCATCAAGTCTCTTATAAAACTGGTCAGGAGACTGTCTATTTAGGAAACTTAGTGGAAATGCAATTACTATTTTTCCCTGGATGTATTGCAGAATCTGTTAATAGGGGTAGCTTCTGTGGGAGGGATGGTGAGAAGGTAGAAAGTAACCTCAGGTACTTCTGGAGAGTATACCCACAATTTTCTTAGCTTCTAGTGAAGCTTTTAAGTGTGATCACCACCGGTGATCTCAGAAATGGACCAGAGGGATGAACTTCATATTTGAGTAAGCCGACTAACAATTGCTAAGTGCAACTTTGTAGTCAACTTGATATTAGGTAGGCCAAAGGGCAGGTCTCAAGGGGTAATGATGCAAGTCAAAGCTAGAACTGGGACTTGTTAAGTGGGAACTCCTCTGGAAACAGGTTGGTCTAAACTCACAAGATTAATCCTACTCTGGGCTTGAGTCTGTGGAAGACATTTGTAGATGTTTCAACACTTATTCCCACATGTTCAGCCAAATGTACTGCTAACTCTCTTGGAGACTATCTCGGATTCTCCCTCTATCCTGGGTCTTGCTAAGCCATACTCTGGCTGAATCAGTACCTTATTAGGGTATCTCATTTTCCCACCCACATCCCCATAGCTACAGTGACTAGTTCAGGGATGGGTATTCTATCTAAGTGGTCATGCCACTAAAACCCAGGGAGATATTGTTGGAAGTAGTTAAATTTGTTTCCAGAAGAGCCTTTGGAAGAATAACACTGGAAAGATGAGGTTGAGAGCATTTACCATCATGAAGGGAGAGCCTGGAACTTACCAGCCAGTGGGTGGTAGTGAAGCCCTGTGTAGACCCTGACAATGAATCAGCTACCATGGAGAGTAGAGAAGAGACAAGGAAAGAAATCAGGTTTCTTGGTGAAACAACCTCTGAGCCACTCTCACATGGAGCTAACACTGCATTTAGACATTCAGGTTGTGAGCCCATNCCTAAAGGCAGCTGGAAAGACTATGCCTAGGCCAATTTGACATTGACATTATCCCATATCCGTGTGGCTGTCTTGCTTATAACTAAGTTTACCAGCATATGTGCCATCTTTATGAAGAAAAGGTGTTGATCATTAAATGCCATAAATAGAAGTTAAGAAAAGTTAGGTAGCCACGACTTGTGGAAGTTTTGTCAAGAATTGACTAAAGTTAAGTGAAGCTTTTTTAAAATGAGAAACAGAAGGTTTTAAACATGTGTATTTCCTATATACTTGGGAGATACCTACGAAATGAGTAATTCTGAAAGAGGTGGCTTAGAACTCCAGCTCACACGTAGCATCTCAAACAAAGAACAATACAAGTTAAGGGAAGTAACAAGACAAAGGAAAAAGACTTTGAGTCTCTAAGGGTGGCAAATGGTGGGAAGGCAAATAAATGGTAGATAAAGGCCAGTTTGTCATATGCATTGCTTTGTCTCCAGGAGACGGGTTTAAAGTTGTTCAGCTTTTGCTTTTCCTGGTAGAGGGGAGGAGGGACACCTTTGCCAAACATGGGACATAAATTTAGAAATAGGAAACAGAGAGCTCTTGTATCTACTTCTTAATTGCCTTCAGCTCAATACTTATGCGAAAATGGCATACTTGGGTTTGTATGTTCAAACCAGGTTGCTTCTCCCTATTTGTTTCCAGAAGAGCCTTTGGAAGAATAACACTGGAAAGATGAGGTTGAGAGCATTTACCATCATGAAGGGAGAGCCTGGAACTTACCAGCCAGTGGGTGGTAGTGAAGCCCTGTGTAGACCCTGACAATGAATCAGCTACCATGGAGAGTAGAGAAGAGACAAGGAAAGAAATCAGGTTTCTTGGTGAAACAACCTCTGAGCCACTCTCACATGGAGCTAACACTGCATTTAGACATTCAGGTTGTGAGCCCATAAATTCCCTTTGTACTTAAGCAAATGCAATTGGTGTCTGCCACTTGCAACCCAAAGAATCCTAATTTACAGCCCAATGGAACATCACTGAGGAGCGTATTAGAATAAACTGGCTTCCTCTATTTGCAAAGTTAAAACCAACTCGCTAGTCAAAATTGGGTAGGTAGGAGAGATAAATAACATTAAGGTCTCTCAGAGTAAATATTTCAAAATGCAGGGGGAGGTAGAGATGCCTAAAGGCAGCTGGAAAGACTATGCCTAGGCCAATTTGACATTGACATTATCCCATATCCGTGTGGCTGTCTTGCTTATAACTAAGTTTACCAGCATACGTGCCATCTTTATGAAGAAAAGGTGTTGATCATTAAATGCCATAAATAGAAGTTAAGAAAAGTTAGGTAGCCACTACTTGTGGAAGTTTTGTCAAGAATTGACTAAAGTTAAGTGAAGCTTTTTTAAAATGAGAAACAGAAGGTTTTAAACATGTGTATTTCCTATATACTTGGGAGATACCTACGAAATGAGTAATTCTGAAAGAGGTGGCTTAGAACTCCAGCTCACACGTAGCATCTCAAACAAAGAACAATACAAGTTAAGGGAAGTAACAAGACAAAGGAAAAAGACTTTGAGTCTCTAAGGGTGGCAAATGGTGGGAAGGCAAATAAATGGTAGATAAAGGCCAGTTTGTCATATGCATTGCTTTGTCTCCAGGAGACGGGTTTAAAGTTGTTCAGCTTTTGCTTTTCCTGGTAGAGGGGAGGAGGGACACCTTTGCCAAACATGGGACATAAATTTAGAAATAGGAAACAGAGAGCTCTTGTATCTACTTCTTAATTGCCTTCAGCTCAATACTTATGCGAAAATGGCATACTTGGGTTTGTGTGTTCAAACCAGGTTGCTTCTCCCTCCCCATTGTAATCTTTGAGCACGTTCAGGGAATAACCTATTATCTTCTGGGCCTGGGGAGGGGAACATGCAGGCTGGTAGCAGGAAGGGAAACCCTCCTCCTGGGAATGTCAGGCCTGACCTGCATGGAACAGCAGGTGAACCCATCCCTTCGTGTCTGCAGGGAGGGAGAAGTCTGCCGTGGATGGCACAACACCTGACTGAGGCTTGCTGCAAAAAGGCTGACAGAAGCAGGAATGGAACGTGAATTCACAGCCACGGGCTGAACAGCTCTTGCAGCAATTCTTGCCCATGGTGCTAATGTGCCCTCCTGAGCTGGAGTGGTCACTTCAACTGTATTAGTTCCTTCCTCTCTCATCTTGTAACTTTTCTGAAGCTTTGCTCTCTTGGTCACCACCAATCCAACATGCCTGCAATCTGGCCTCCTGTGGTATTTGAGGAATATCCTTCACACCATCACCATAATCTCCAATCATGTGTTCTTGTTCAGGGTAAGCATGTTTCTGGAATCTTAAGAGATGCAACTTTGTGGTTGTTGGTAGTCAAATTAAATTGTTGACCCAGTTCTGCAAAGTGCCACAGTGCACTGTTTAATTGGAGGTAAAATGATCAACAAGGGAAGGAAAGATATTTTGTTTGCAGCTAGGTTTTGGGCAAATTTTGAATTGTTCATTCTTTTGAAAAAGATGAACAGTTTTTCTTAGGCTTCTTTCATTTGCATTTGAAGAAACACTTAGTTCCATTTCATCTTTTTAGATTCCTCTCTAATTGGGACCAATGTGAAAGCCACATCTTTCTCATCTAATTCTTCCCCAAAGAAATTCTTCAGGTCATCATCATGAGTCTGACATTTCCAGGAACACCCAGGGGAAGTCAAAGCCAACAATCTTTGGAAGAAGCTTGATGTGAAATGGAAATAGCATGCCAAATGAAGGGGTAGCTAAGATGTATCATGGTAAATAACTCCAATGAGGCTCCAATCAAATGTGAATTCCAGTCTTGCTGGTTCCATCTGGGTTCCTCTAGTCACTTATATTTTGGATGCCTGGTGATAAGCCTCTTGAGGCATCAGTGGGGGCTGTGAGTGGATGGTTATGCCAAGGAAAGTCATGAGTTCATGTGTCAATAGCAGAAAGAAATGGAATACAGTGGAACGTGAGAATACCAGACAGGAATCTAAAATAACTGGCCCTGAACAATTGAGGCTGTTTGGCAAGTCTCAACATATTAAGACTAGGCAGGGGTGGGGCTAACTTTTGGAAAGGAATATTCATATACCTCAGATATCATATCAACAAGGAATAAAATTGATTTACATAGTGTTACGGTAATGCAGGTATAGTCCTAGTCAACTCCTCTGACCTATATGGGTGATATCTTCTCTCTGAATGGAGTAGTCTTGAAAGTGTCTATAGGGATATACAAGCTAACTTTCACATCTGAATTTACTCTAGAGCTGTAGTCTTTAGTTTGGAACTAAAACTTCAATGCTGTTGGCTTGTATCATCTGAGATGCAGATGCCAAGATGGGATTAGACTCTTAAGAATTTTGGGAGTGGGGAAAAAGCCCCTTTGAGGAGAATTGAGAAGGCAGTTGGGAGAGTCTGGGAGAGGATCTGACCACAATGCAGGTCTGACCCTGTGAAGGAGAGAGAAGGAAGAAATGTTGGGTAGGAAGGGGATCAGACTGAGGTGTGATATTAAGTGTTCTGGCAAGGCTGATGGCAAGTACCAGAGCCCAAATTGCCCATCAGGAGTCCCAAGTGTCCTAAATGGGGCAGGCTTAGCATCCCAGCTGCACTTGGGCACCAGCTGGAAACAGCACAAGGGAAGTATAGTGTTCTAATGGCCATACAGTTGTTCCCTGTGATGTACAGATCTACTTCTCTACACAGGTCCTTAAAGCAGCAACTCCATGTCCCACAAGTCTCTCTTCCTGAGAGGAAACTCCAGAGGATACTAGCAGGATGAAATGTAGATCCTGTCACTGGAATTGATCTTGTTCACGAATGATACTCACCTCCTGTGCTATTCACTCTAAATTCCCTTAGCCCTCAGCTGTCACCTCACTGAGGGTTGGTGCTTACCTGGTGGTTTGACCCGGGCCTTCATCCAAGGGGCCTGAACCCCTTAGTGATCATGCTTTTCTAGATAACACTACTGAATGAGTTACAATGGGGCAAGGAAGTTCCAGAAAATTCTCACATGGATCATTTGTTCTATTCATATTTTTACCTGATCATTGTGCAAAGTAACCCAGCCTCCTCTTACTGCTGCTCAGTTGTCCCTGCAACTAGGATGTCTCACAAAGTGACCCAGTGGCTCATTTGGCATGTTGGACAATGGGACCACTCTCAGTTTCACTTCTTGGTTCCTGCACCCACGTAATCTTCCTACTGGGGATACAGTACCACATGGATACCTCTGTACTGTACTACTGCATCACGAAGGAGGCACATCTCTAACTTTCAGCATATTTACTCAGAGTTGGTGCTTCTTTGTCTTAAGTCTGTTTCAATGCTGAAACTGCCTGCTTCTGAATGATGTGATATGACCAAGGCCCCCAGGATCTGGGGCCCATCTTTACCTCATGTTCTGTGACCTCAGTTCATTGGTGAGATGTTTTGCTGTGGAATTCCATGCTTGTGGATGGAGCCTTACAGAAGCCCCAGGAAGTGGGCGATATTTGACACTCTGCAAGCAGGAAAGACAATGCCACACCAGTATTAGGTTTCTATTCCTGTGAG
>NW_007730634.1:110238-114820 GCF_000696425.1 Galeopterus variegatus
CTCCCACGCCTCGCTCAGCCAGTGAGCGGGAACCGGTCTGTATGTGGGATCCGAACCCTCGGACGGGAGCGCTGCCGCGCTTCCCAAGCGGCGCACTATCCAGTGCGCCACCAGGCCGGCCCATTCTATTCATATTTTTACCTGATCATTGTGCAAAGTAACCCAGCCTCCTCTTACTGCTGCTCAGTTGTCCCTGCAACTAGGATGTCTCACAAAGTGACCCAGTGGCTCATTTGGCATGTTGGACAATGGGACCACTCTCAGTTTCACTTCTTGGTTCCTGCACCCACGTAATCTTCCTACTGGGGATACAGTACCACATGGATACCTCTGTACTGTACTACTGCATCACGAAGGAGGCACATCTCTAACTTTCAGCATATTTACTCAGAGTTGGTGCTTCTTTGTCTTAAGTCTGTTTCAATGCTGAAACTGCCTGCTTCTGAATGATGTGATATGACCAAGGCCCCCAGGATCTGGGGCCCATCTTTACCTCATGTTCTGTGACCTCAGTTCATTGGTGAGATGTTTTGCTGTGGAATTCCATGCTTGTGGATGGAGCCTTACAGAAGCCCCAGGAAGTGGGCGATATTTGACACTCTGCAAGCAGGAAAGACAATGCCACACCAGTATTAGGTTTCTATTCCTGTGAGCATGAACTCTGGCTCTTATATATATAATGAAAGGGGTTTAATGAAGTCAGTGTAGTCAAATTGCTACCAGGTGGCAAGTTGCTATCCTTAACAAATAGTGCCATATTGAGATTCAATGTTTGACTCTTACAAGTGGGCATTCAGTGGCATTCTTGTCTTGTTTCTGATCTTAGAGGAAAAGCTTTCAATTTTACGTTGTTGAGTGTAATGTTAGCTGTGGACTTCTCATATGGCTTTTATGTTCAGGTATATTCCATCTATACCTAGTTTGAGAGTTTTTACAATGAGAAGATGTTGAATTTTGTCAAATGCCTTTTCTACATCTATTGAGATGACTGTAGTTTGTAGAAACTGATTCACATAGTTCAGCACGCTCTATTCCAAGTCCAGGTGGTTTGAATGACATGAAAGACTTTATCTGCCTTGATCAAAGGTATTTAAGGCTCCAGGAACTTTTGTCCTAAGGTCACTCTCAATCTTTACCCTCTGAATTTTGCCACTTAAAAAGCCAATCCAAGGAAGAACAGCCCAACCAGAATTTGTCCCAGGTCCCGCCTTGATCAAAGGTAGTTAAGGCTCCAGGAACTTTTGTCCTAAGGTCACTCTCAATCTTTACCCTCTGTATTTTGCCACTTAAAAAGCCAATCCAAGGAAGAACAGCCCAACCAGAATTTGTCCCAGGTCCTGAAGCAGAACTTTTCTAGGCCCCTGTTTCAGGTTCCTCAGGCTGGGGTATTACTCAAGCAGGAGCACTCCTGGTCTGGTCTTCTCACAGACACAAGGTGGGGAGATACAAATTGGCACTACCTGTGAGGTGGGGGGCAGGATTTTAGCCCTTTGCTTGCCTCATGATGGTATAAGTGTCTCCAACTTTGACCCTGAGCCTTCAACAGAAAAGTAGAAAGGGCCTATTGGGCTCCTACTTCCTGGAGCAAGTGCTAGTATATGCATGGAGGCTGACAGGGGCAATGCAGCCTGTGTGTAGGTGCCATAGTGACCTTTTATGGAATGGATCTCTTAGGTGAAGGCTATGATTCCCAGTGGCAGCAGCCTCCCAAACAGTGAAATCTCCTCAGTTTATAATGTCATTACAGTGGGCAATGAGGTTGTAGGAACTGCCAGTTAATGAATGTGGAAAACCAACTCCTGACCCAAATGAAGTGGTACCAGAACCCACTACCTCAAGCATGGCCTCCATTACACCCTCACCTCACAGATGGACACTTTCATGCTCTTCAACAGCAGGTGCTAAAACTAGTGGCGTCAAAGGGGTGGCACATGGAATAAAGGAGCCAAGAGGAATAAAGACAATGAGGAGCAATAGGACCTGGTGAACAGGAAAAGCACAGCACATGTGGGGTAGGCACCTGTGAGATGCCCCAGAGATCCTTGCTTCATGCTTGTGGGAAGCACCTTCTCTTGAGGGTGGATATAATGACTCGTTTCTTGATGAATAGATATGGCAGGAGTGATGGTATATCACTTCCATGATGAGGTTATGAGGACTGGCTTCTGTCTTGAGGGTATACTTTTCCTCTACTTGTATCTCTTTGATAATTGTCCTTGGAGAAAGAAGCTACCATATTGTGAACCACCAAATAGAGAGGGGCTGTCAGGCTGGGTCACAGATCCTTCATACCCATCCTGTGCAGGTTGTGAGCTAGGCAATTGGAAAAAGATTCTGGGAGCCATTGGCAAGGTTGACATGCTTTATTTGGACATAAGCTCAGCCAGCCAGTAGATCAAGTCATCTTTTTATACCAGAGTACACAATAGTGGCAGATAGCCAAGAAGTACATGGGCGCACATGTGCAGTTATACCACTCTTACATAACGTATTTGCAACAGACATGCTGAATCATGTTCAGCCGGATATGAGGTGAGGAAGCCTGACCAGTCTGTCCCCATTTTCCTCACATTCCACCACTTCAGGGTCCCTCACTGTACAATTTATGCATCTGGAGTCTTCTGTGATATTCCCTTAGTGAGGATAGCTGACCCTTGCATCCATAAGCTGCAGCAGCAATATAGGCATATCAACATGTTACTAGGAAATGGGCTCCCCCTCCCAATATGGCCAATGCCAACCTCCATGAAAAGGACATATTGGCCCACCATTCCTGGAGGGGATCCTCTGTCAATTTTTGAACACTATGAATTTCACTTGTTAATTGTAAGGTCTGAGTAACATGATGATGATAGTCAGGGATATATATATACAGCATTCTATTCCAAGGAGGGTGCATACACTTCCCTGGTAGGCCATTAACATATCCAGGACCATTTGATTTTGCAAAATCACCTTTCTCATTTGATACAGTTCATGACCTAAAAGAGTCAATGCACGATGAATTTGACTCAGTGCTCTGGCAATGTGATCAGCCAATACAGTTATTTGCCATTCAGACACTAAAGCAGCCCTTTGGGGCAAAAACACAGCCAGTGGGTGATACCACCAAGGTGTATGTTTTATTCAGTATCTTGCCTTAACAGTGTCCCAGTTAAAGGGAACCCAACCTAATGTTGTATATATTGAGGCTGGTAGGTAAGGATACGACAAGTGCATCTGCCTGTCCAATTTCGTGGGAGACATGGCCATCCATAGCTTCCACACTCCCATAAAGTTCCCTTTGGTACTGTTATCATTATAGTCCTTGATCTATTGAAAGCATCATGACTTATCTCTTGACATTGGGGACTGGGGGTCCAGCCCATAACCTCTGTGCCTATTATGTTCAATACATCTTGAGGCTTGCCCCCATAGCTCTGTCCTTTCAGCTTTTAGCCATGAAAACCCATCCAATGCACTATACCCTTCCCAAGGTTTACTAGAATTCAGACAGGCTCTTGCTTCCTTCACTATATGTAGTTTAGTGGCATTCCATGCAGGGTCATGAGGAAAATCCTGCAGAAACCATATCCAGTTAGCAGTTGTCATTGGGGTGATTTTCCACGGGAATCCTGCAGCCACACTGGTGGGGAACTTGGTGCATATCCATCAAGCAGATACACTGGCCACATGAGCATATGTATGTGCCCAGTTGACCATAGTGTTGGCAGCCACAAGGCTATGAGCAGAAAGACAAAAGAGTTACTGGTACCAAGACAGGGAGTTCTCGCCCCTCTGGTAGAATACATGCCAGTTTACTGTCCTGAGAATGATGGTTGCAGGAATAGGTGTCTTACCTGGTTTATGACACCATACGTTATCAGCTAACACTGCTTGATCTGTAGGTTCTACATGTAGCAATATAGGGGACCTCATAATTGGCCATAATAAGATGAATGTGTCCGTTAGAATAGAGTGTTTATCTGTTCCAGGCCATGTTATCTTTACTCAGGGAGGCCATGTACTTGTCACTCAAGGTGGGACTGCAAGTCTTCTTCCAATCCTTTCCCCAAGGCCCCATTAGGCCTACACAGTATATATGGGGGGCTTCTATTTTCCAAGGCCTTTCCCACTGTACTGTCTGTCCTTGCTGTAAACAGGTTGGGGCCGGCAAGAGGATATTTCCATTCCTCCTATATCCTCATTTCAGGAGATCATCCTTAGTAGTAACTTGTAATTGAACAGGTGCAGCCACCCTATGTAATAGAGCCTCTACTAGAAATGGTCCACACTTAAGAGGTATCTCATTGGGCCGGTCCGGTGGCACACTGCTACAGTGCGCCGCTTGGGAGTGCGGCGGCGCTCCCGCTGAGGGTTCGGATCCCACATACAGACCGGTTCCCGCTCGCTGGCTGAGCGAGGTGCGGGTGCAGCACTGAGGGCTGTGATCCTGTTGCTGGTCCCGGTCCGGTGCGGGCGTGACACTGAGGGTTGCGATCCGTTGCCGGACACGAAAAAAGACAAAAAGGACAAAAAAAAAAAAAAAAAAAAAAAGAGGTATCTCATTTAGGGTTTGAACCATTGACCATAAACACCATGT
>NW_007730634.1:115762-121726 GCF_000696425.1 Galeopterus variegatus
AAAAAAAAAAAAAAAGGAAAAAAAAAAAAAAAAAAAAAAAAAAGAGGTATCTCATTTAGGGTTTGAACCATTGACCATAAACACCATGTCCACCCCTTCAGGGATGGGTGGCTGGAGGATAGCCTTAATCCCCTTTTCCGAAGACCATTGTACCATTCAATCATTTCCACTGCCTGGGGATGATATGGTACATGTAATTTCCACTGTATTGACAGTTGTGAAGCCCACTTCTGTACTTCTTGTCCAGTAAAGTGGGTTCCATTATCACTTTCTATGACCAGGGGTTGGCCGTACATAGCTCTAAGGCTATTCAATGCCTTAATAGTACGTACCTGGTCTGGAGCCTTACAGGGCCACTCAAACAGAAGTCTTGTAGCCATATCTACAGCTGTGAAAATATACCTGAAATTCTCCAACATGGGGAGTAGTCCCACAAAATCAACCTGCCATTGAGTAAGAGGGACCCTTCCTCAAGTTGTTTGCCCATTGGTATGTAGCTCTCATCAAGGGTGTGGATTTTCATAGGCGCATACCAGGCAGGTGTGACAGGCGTTCACTACACCTTCCCATTTTATAGGCAGGTCCCATCTTTGAGCCGACATCCACATGGTTTTGCTGCCAGCATCCTGCATTCGTCGATGTAACCACTGGGCTACATCAGTAGCTGGGGCTCTCTTCAGCCATCTTACCTTAGCCAATGCATCAGCTTCATCATTGCCTGGACTGGCTAAGGGGAAATGTCCTGTGACATGGAAAAGAGTTATTTCCTTCTCATGTCCTAATTCTCATAACTTTTACCATGTGGCTTGTTCTCACAGGGGTCAGTGGCCTACCACCCACCGTTGGTATTTCCAGGTAGATAACCAAAGGGTAAGACCCTTGTATACTGCCCAACTGTCTGTACATATAGTCAATGGCACAGGCTCATTTTAAATCACCATCTGTACTGCTCTTAATTCAGCCCATTGACTACTTTTCCCGGTGCCATTTTCATACCATATGGTATCTGTTAAGGGCTGGACAGTGGGCCAACCCCATGGCGCACTCTGGAGAGTGTGGCAGTGCTCCCGCCGCGGGTTCGGATCCTATATAGGGATGGCTGGTGCGCTCACTGGCTGAGCGTGGTGTGGCTGGTCACAAAAAAAGACAAAAAACAAAACAAAACAAAACAAAAAAGGGCTGGACAGCAATGGCCATCCACAATGTTGAGGGGCCCCCGCTGGAGCCATCTGTATACCGGACTTAGTATACAGATGGCTTCTGTAGACTAGACAGGTCCCTGTCCTTCATGGAATGGTGTGACCTCTACCTTCAGGGGTAGGGGTTGTGTCAAGGTCTCCTGCACTACTTCTACTGGTCCTAACACAGTTTGTAATTCATTTGATAGAGGGCTTGTAGATATGGTTCTCCTTTGTTCTATGTATGCTCCCCATTTGGACAGAGTAGGAGTTTGAGCTACACCTGTTTTGGGGGCAGTTGCCCATGTGTGCAACCAACCCCCTGTGGGGTACGTCATCTGTACTAAGACCTTGGCAGTTCCTGTTATAGCATCAGTGGCCCTCAGGGAAGGATACACAGCTGCCAACTGTTTCTCTACCAGAGTAATGCATTCCAGTGCCCTTCTGGGACCAAAATCCTATAGGTGTTCAGAATTGATCCTGTCTTTGCCACAAACCCCACCCTGACCCTTCTTTGGTTATATGTACGTCTAGTTCAAAAGGCCTAGTGGGATCAGCCACCTGTAAAGCTTGCACTTGCTGTATTGCCCTCTTTGTAGCCTAGTAAGCCATTCTACTTTCTCAGTCCAATCTCAGGGGGCTCCTTTCTTTGTTAGTGCATACAGCAGGCAAGCCATTTGGGCCAGATGGGGTACAAAAGTCATCCAGTGCCCCAGAAGTCCCAAATATGCCCGCAGCTGAGCTACTGTTGTGGGCCGAGGGTATGCTTGTATTTTGTCTGTTAGCTTCTGAGATGACTCGTGTCTTACCAGACCAGACAACTCCCAAGAATTTGACTGACAGCCCAGGTCCTTGTACTTTGGTTGTGTTCATGGCCCACCCGTATCGCTCCCAATGACTTAACAGTGTTAGGGCCATCTGAGTTAAATCTGCAAGAGAATCAGAGGTTAGTAAGACATCATCTGTGTAATGAAACATTGTAACTATGTTGAGCTATTCACTTGGCCAGGTCCCCAGCCACTAAAACATGATAGATGATTGTGCTATGTAGGTTTCCTTGAGGTAACACCTGAAAAGCCCATTGTCTTCCCTCTCAGGTGAAGGCAAATTGATCTCGGCTATCAGCAGAGATAGGAATAGAGAAAAAAGCATTCACCAGATCCAATACATGATAAGTTCCCAGCTGAGTTGTCAGCTGATCCATTGTCATGAACTGAAGGCATGACTGCATGCAAAGGAGGAACTACTTTGTTCAGTTCTCGATAATCCACAGTCATCCTCCAGGTACCATCAGGTTTTTTCACTGGCCATACTGGGGCATTGAATGGGCTATGCACTGAACAATTAATGCCCACTTTCTCTAACTCCAATCTAGTGGCACCTATCTCTGCATGTCTTCCTGATAGGCGACACTGCTTCACATTGACTACATGTCTTGGCTTAGGTATTATCTGTGGGTCATGTTTACATATCCCCGTAACACAGGCTTTACTGTCCATATTCACAGCTGTTGTTGCAGGTGCAAACCATAAAGTGTATCTATACCCAAGATGTATTCAGCTACTGGGATACATAAACAATATATATGGGGGGGGCAATTTTCTTATGCCCAATGGCAACGACACAGCTTTGACTTTAATAGTATGTCCTCCGTAGCCATCTACACGAACTGTCGCCCCTGGAAACTTATATGTGTTGCCGTGTATCAGGCTACATTCTGTGCTGGTATCCACCAATGCCAATACACACTGTACATTTGTCTCTGACCAATGTACTGCCAGTTCAATGTGAGGCCTCCGGTCCTCATCTGCCCCCCAAAAGCGAGCACATCGGCCTGCTCCGTAATCAAAATGGACCAGTCCGTCTGCCTCCATGGAAGTAACCAAAAAATCTTTGGGATTCACTGGGTGTAACTTGCCATCTGTTTCTTTTGGAGGTTTAGTAAAATGCTCTTTGGGGCACAATTGTTGCCACAAAGCAAACAGAACTGCATTTTTTTGCTAGTTGATTTTTCTCTCTATTAACTCCTGCTGTGAGCAAGTCAAACCACATCTGCATGCAGCTGGTCTTGCTCAGTCCCTTCAGGATAATAACCTGAGCATTTCTTGGGGGCTTAGTCTTCACCACCTTTCAGATTCCCTTTGCTTGTTTCTTCTCCATTTCACCCAGACTGGCCATCATGGTCATTAGTTCATTTACAGGGTGATCAACATATGGGACCAGTATGGCCATTAGTGACAGAAAGGACATTGACAGAGCATTTTGCAGCACTATATCTCTCATGCTGCCTGCAAAAAATTCATCATCTGGTCCACGGGTGTTTACATTAAATGTGGACTGCCACATCCTCAGCTCCTGAATTATTTGAACCAGTTTGGCATATGTTTGCCATTTACTCATAGTTTTGGGCAGTTCTCCAGCATTTGTCCTCACAGTCCTGCCCCTGTGAAATATCTGTGGCTATTCTGTAACTGCTGCTTCAGGGATGGGAGTGTGGTAATGGTACTTTTCCATCTCTTCACCAGAGCACATCACACCATCCACCCCTAGGTCCCACAACCATAGGAGCCAAGCAGCTAGGGGTTCTCCCTGTTTCTGTTGAAACTGTTTCCCCAAGTCAACCAACTTGGCCTGGGTATATGGGATATAAGTACTGAATTGGGTCACTTGTGGGTTGCCTACTGGTTGTCTACCTGGTCCCATAGGCTGTTGGTTGCTTTATTGTATGATGAACAACAGGTCATGCCAGGAAGCATACAGATTTCCCCAACTCACCATTGGGTTCATCATTGTCCCGAGTGTTGGATGCGGGGGTGACCCGTTACTGTACTTCAGCCTCCAGAGTATGTACCTGCACTTCCAACATGTCTGCCTTTTGTTTCAAATCCCAAGGCTGTGCAGCTTCATGAAGTGCGAGTCCACGCTGGCTCACAGGGCAGTGAGCAAAAGCCAGCCCATCCTGCTGGCTGCTCTCTGGGAAGCCTCATCCACTACCATAGCCCAATACCTGCAGAGCTTTCTCTATGCTCCGTGGAGACCCATCCACCTGATCCCATGTTTCCAGCAGGGCCCAGGTCAACAGGAAAGCAGCACTCAGGTACCACATGCTTGAGGGCGGCCACATTTCCTCCCCCATATAAGGGGCTAGTGGCTCCCTTACCTGCTTGGAATCCTGCTGATGATGCCAGTTGTTGGGGTGGGTCACAGACCCCTAAAACCTGTCCTGTGCAGGTCGTGAGCTAGGTAGGTGAAAAAAGATTCTGGGAGTCATTGGCAGGGTTGACATGCTTCATTCAGATGCGAGCTCAGCCAGCCAGTGGATCAGAGCCATTGTCTTTTTATGCCAGAGTACACAATAGTAGCAGATAGCCAAGATAGCCAAGAAGTACATGGGCTCACATGCGCAGTTATACCACTCTTACATAACGTATTTACAGCAGACATGCTGAGTCATGTTCAGCCAGATATGAGGTGAGGGAGCCTGACCAGTCTGTCCCCATTTTCCTCACAGGGGCCCACATGTCATGGTCAGGAGCAGAAACCCTTAGTTGGACAGGCTGTGAGGAACTGAAGCTTATCACCAACTGTGTGAGATTAAAAGTGGATCTCGTGAGTTGTTACAGCTCCCATGAGTAACCTTAAGAGCAGATCTGCCTCACTCCCAGTTGAGCCCTCAAATGAAAATGCATCCAGCCTAAAGCTTGAGTGCAACTTCATGAGAGAACTCGAACCAGAGGCACATGCCTAAGCTGTGCCTGCGTTCGTAACCCTTAGAAACTGTGGTATAAATATTTGCCATTTTAAGTTGCTATCTGGGATAATTTGGCAGCAATAGATGAGCAATATCCTAATGTGATTAATTGGCTGCTACTCAGCTCCAGCCAATTATTGCAAGGCTGGAATGGCAATTTCACTGGCCAATAAGTAGCTTTAATAAAAGGGTAGAAATCAGGATCTTTGTGTGATGTTCTCATTTTAGGGCAGAGGTCACATGCTGATAGACTAGGTTTAGTCTTCAGATGCTTTGTTTGATCCATGCAGCATTTTTAAGAAGATAATTTCATGTTCTTATTCTCTCTCATGGGAAGCCTGGTAATAAAGTAGCTTCCAAATTTCCTCAGGTAAATGAACCTACTGAAGTGCTACCTAAAATCTATTGTCCTCTTACTCTCAATTACTGAAGTCTCCTTCGAGTCTGTCAACATGTAAAGGCTAATTGGACCAAAAACACATTGGCCCGAATCAGCTGAAAAATCTTTGTATCATCTTTTGAAAACAGGAGTGGAATAGGTATAATTAGAGAGTCTTCCAGGGTCAGACCAGAATGACAGCAGCGACAGCATGCCAAGGCCTTGTTAGAACATCATCAGCCCGAGTTCGCCCCTCTCTAGTAACCACCCTAGAGGTCATCCTTCTGATACCTGGGAATTGTTCTTGTCTGTCAGCACAGGGAGCTACCTGCTAACAGTCTGGAGAGCTGAGCACTTCCTATTAGAAATATGTGAGCCAACCACTTATTTTAGTAGCCACATTAAAAATGAAACAGGTGAAATGAATTTAAATTCTTGAATTTAATTGGACTTGCATTCAAGTCCTAACTACTCCCACTCGTTAGTTGTAGCTCTGAGTCTAATTTCAATACTCTTGCCCAGGTAGAATTCCCTGACCCCTAACATGGGAACTTATTTAGGATTAGAAACCATTCATGCTTTCCTAAATGTTCCCGCTCTTAGGGTATTTAAGTACTGTAAAAGGAACAGTGAACTGTAAGTGTACCAGTTTTAAA
>NW_007730634.1:122853-124169 GCF_000696425.1 Galeopterus variegatus
GTTTGATTTAATGCTTAACTGCTAGGTGACCCAGAAGAAACCTTATTCACTACTTTATGTTTGTCAGTAGAGTCTAGATCAGGAGGTCCAATCTAGAGCTAGAAACTCACAGTGGACTGTCCTATAGTGGACCCGCTCCCATGTCCCATGCACCTCCTTCCTCCCTCCACATCAGGTGTGAGCTACAGAAATGAGGTATGCATTTGATGTCTACAATGGGACAGAGTTCTATAAGCTGAGGTTCCTGTATTACTCTCAACTTAAATTTTATTGCCAAATTCTGCTTATGCTTTTGTGCTTTAGAACTCATGCCAGCAGGATGGTTTTTTGGTCTTTCTCAGTAAAAGGCAGCTAGACCTTGCAGCACCAGGTCAGGATGGCATGGTCACGGTGGAGCAGGAGGGAGCACTTTAGGTAGCAGCCCCTTGACTATTCTCTGGTGTTCTCCACCCGAGAGGCTTAGGACCCTCTGGGCCATATGTCCTCCCTGGGATCTAGAGCCAAGTGTGAGGAGAGATGAGTCTCCTTACTGGAATATCCTTCAGTTCCCTCTAAGATGTAGTCTAGAGATTAGATTTTGGATTCTTGGGTTCTAGTCTGATCTCTACCACCATATAATTCTTAGTCACTGCGGGAATTCTGTTTTGTATACTTAACAGAGTAGAAAGATAAACACGGCCTAGTTCTGTTTTGCTTCCCCACCCATTCTGTCCTTCGCTCTGGCATCCTTTGACTAATGCCTAGCAGGCCCTTTGGCTTCGGCAGTGTTCCTCACTTTACTCCTGTCACAATCATCCTCTTTTTGTTGCTGTTGGCCAACTTGTGCATTTGTAACCATTGTTTCTGTATATCTTTACCCCATCTTGACCACTGGATGAGGCTGTTTATCACCCTTTAAACTTGAGCTTCATGTTGGTGCCTTAATGTAAGTGCCTCTACGTCATGCCTTGCTGAGCACCCCACGTGCCATCTCACTTTCTTCCCATCACAAGTTGCGACCACATATTTATCCTAGCCCGGGCTGGGCAGCCGTACTTAATCCTTGCCTCCTTCAAGTTGAAATATGAGAGAGCATACTTATTTGTCTGCTAATGTATTGGTCCTCGATTTTCTATGCTTAATGGCTATGTTTTTCACAAAATACCTATGCCTGGTCTTTACTACTTACCTTTTAAGTATTTATAAGAGATTTTTGAATATTGGGGGTATTACACCTCAGTCTGAAATCACATTTTTTCTTAAGTTTGCCACAAACTCTTCATTGTCACTAACTTCTTATATCTTTGTGCTATGTGCATTGTGGACATGAATTACTC
>NW_007730634.1:124598-126997 GCF_000696425.1 Galeopterus variegatus
TCTTCATTGTCACTAACTTCTTATATCTTTGTGCTATGTGCATTGTGGACATGAATTACTCATTGAAAAAGATGTGGTCTTTATTCCTATCCTTTCCCCTAGCAGCCAAACTCCCCTTTCTAAAAGAAACCATTTTTTAATGTTTCCTTTCAGAAATTCTATGCATATGTGTAATTTTCCAACAAGTAGAATCAGAGTACAAACACTATTTTGTGCTTTACCACTTAAAAACAAATATAGAATGTTTCCAATATATCATACAGATATTTCCGTATCAGTACATACAAAGCTACCTTTGAATTCTTAGTCTGGATTCTCTAAAAGCAGAATCTGAGATCAGGGGTTTCTTACCTTTTCCATTGTGGATTCTTTTTAGTTGGTGTTAATGTGTGATACAAAATAGTGTGGGTGTGTGGAAGTCATTTGCTAAAATAAGTCTGTCCTGTTGGCTGTAGCCCACATATCTGTATAAAAATATTTTAATTGGAAATTTTCCCTTCTTATGTGAGCACTGTCACAACACAGCATAGCCCACTGGGTCAACTATTTTACAGGAGTTCCTCTTGGTTGCATCTGTATAGATCTAACCCTACAGTTATAATCAGGTGCTCTTTTGGTAAACCAAGCTCAATCACATTTCTTTGAAGTTAAGGACCTTTTTTTAGACTCCAACTTTTGTAATCCTGTAGTATAAAGACAAACAAGTTGAATATCTTGGGCAAACAATTATCCAAATAAGGTAATATATGTATCACCTTTAGAAATAAACTGAAGCTATAGAAAGTAAGAAGTCTTCTCTACCTGTCACTTCATAGTGTAAAACCACGGATGTGGTGAATATTTAGACTTAGAATGGATCTGAGTTCAAGTCCCACTTTTACTTAAGTGCCTTGTGACTTTGAGGGAGTCCATTTCCTTCTCTTAACCTGTTTTCTGGTCTGTCAGGTATTATATCTAATCTACAAGTAATTGAGAAACAAGAGAATGTATGAGAAAATAGTTTAAATACAATGAACTGTATCTCCTTCTCAAAGGTGTATGTGATTTTTAAGTAAGAATGGCAGAAAAATTATACCTTTGTGGACCAAAATTTGCTGGCTTTCCTCAATTAATTGGGGATCCTCTTGGCCCTGTAGCTGAAAAAAAAATAGATCTGTAAGTGGAATAGGACTTACTACAGGCAGGAAGGAACCTTCTATAACGGCCTAAGAGCCTAAGCTTTTGTTTCAGGATCTGGAATAATTTGTTTGTTGATTATCTAATGACCCAGACCTTAAGCACAGTATAGTCTCAAACCAGCCACATTCTCATACTACAGTATATGCGTTCTTCTATATCACTTACCTTCTATACTGAAATAGTAGTGGTAAAACCACTAACTTTTTCTTTTTCTATGTGTGGGTCTAAAGCTTAACCCACACATAGAAACTCTACACATACCAGATGTGTGCAGAAAAGCTCTTCGAGTGTGCCAAGTAAAATAAGGGCGAATGGAAGTAAATGTTGCAAAATGCAGTCATGCAACAATCTGTTAACGCCAGACTGGAGTGAATCAAAGATCTACCTTATTCACTGGCAACCTTATTTAAAATACCATAGCTTCCTTCCTCTTCAGACTCCCACTCCATATCCTGCTTTGTTTCCTTCATAGATCTCATCCCTACCTGACTGTTTGTCTCTCCATTAATATGCAAATTGCTTGAGGGCAGGAACTTATTGTTTTCTGCTGTTCCCTCAGTGCCTAGGATTATACTTGCCTGACACATGGTAGATGTTTGGTGTGTTGATTCTTGGATGTAGCAGTTAAGTATACTGGTACCTAGAATATTAGTGCTAAGAGTACAATCTTTTGTCATTGCTCAGAAAAAAAGACTTTGTGCTTCTGAGGTTATTCACCTGGGTCCCCTAGAAAATAAATCCTAAGACAGGTATATTAGTTTGTTGGGAGAAGTATGTAAACCTAGGACAACAGAAGTGAGGGAATAAAAACTGAGGAATAAATGTAAAGAAATTACAAGGTGATAGGTGACTTTGGCTGATCACAGCTTCACCAGAAAACACACAGCTCCTTGCTTTATTCAGGCCAAATGAAAACTCTGCATTAAAACATTTTGTAGAGGGAAGTATATTTAAAATTTTCCATTGTAGTGATGGACTGCTCAATTTCTTCTATTTGTAAACTTTCATATATATTTCGAGGCTATTGGACTCAGAAGGTTTTTTCTGGTGACTTGAAACTTGTTAAAATTAGGTAATAACTTTATCTCAGGTAATCATCTCTTGATTTTTGACTAGACTGGCTCTTTTGTTAATATATGGCTAATATCTATTCTTCCATCTTTTAAAAAAGACATACTTAAAGCTTGAGATTGGAAGTTTACATAGCATATGCAAGTATT
>NW_007730634.1:127193-150571 GCF_000696425.1 Galeopterus variegatus
CTTTTAAAAAAGACATACTTAAAGCTTGAGATTGGAAGTTTACATAGCATATGCAAGTATTAAAAAAAAAAATCCAATCTGGATATCTTGTCCTCTAACTAGAAATATTAGAACTCATAAGCATCAATCTACCGTCTTATTTGTGCTTTCCATTTTGCTTTAACTGTGCTTTCCCCAAGTTATGGAAAGAGGGACAGCAAGAAGGTACTGTGTTACCAAACTAGTCATGTTCTCACTGACGATGTAGGACCTCTCTCACAGCTTGGGTTCTCTTGAAGTCCTTGCTGAGATGGAGTTGGGGTGCAAGGTGTCTTAAGGGATGACTTCCTATGAAAGGGAGAGAAGGAGGAAGGATTAGAGAGAAGTCGAACCATGATATAGGCTGAACAAAGCCTTCACCACCCTGGTGAGGGGTTTCAGAACTAATATTGCTCTTCCTTGTCCTACATGGGGTCACTGTGGTCAGGCCTTTATAGGCCACCTTGCTTAGACACCAGATGCAGGCTGCCCTGGGAGAGGGTGGCCTCAGGCAAAGCAGCTCTCTGCAGCTTAGAATGACTTTGAAGCAGCTGTCTCCATGGGCTGTCTGCTGATAATACTCCTGCAGCTGAGAAGCAAGCCCTTCTTTAAAAGGGGATCAGGGAGGAATATCTCCATGTCTACCACAATGGCTCTGTTTTCAAAGCATGCCTCTTTGTGGCTGGTCTGGAGGGATGGGGAGTGAGTCATCTCTGAAGCATCCTCTCATTTCCCATGGGCATCAAATCCCCTGAACTTCCAGGTTGTCACTTGGCCCCTCCAAGCAGCTGCTGGAAAACCAGCTCTCTTTCCCTGTGTGTCTGGTGTTCTGCCTGAGTCCAAGGAGTAAGGGGAGCGATGGCCTCTGAGTCCTGTCAGGTTGGGCCTGGGTCCCCATGACTCCTGCCATGGCTGGTTCTCTGGAGACAGGGCCAGAGTCCAGTCTTTTTTCTGGGGTATGCATCAATGGTTGGCAAAGCCAGAGATGAGCTGCTGCTGATGGTTGAGACTGGGGCTCTCCACTGGGGAAGTAGCTCAGGGCCAAAGGCATGTAGGGCTGAGCACATCTGGGAAGTGCATCAATTTGGTCTGATGTATCTATGAAACGTAATTGTCACTGGCTCTCAAAGCTTACAGGGCAAAGTTTAGGTAATATATACAATAATGGGTATAATTATTGATATTATTCTAGGTTATTCTCTTCATAAAAACTGGTCATACTTGAATAGTCTGGTCAACATTAGAACATTGTAACAAAGCATACTCATTTTTTCACTTCTAGGTTAAATATGTGTGCATAATTATGGTATCAGTTTAACATTTCAAAATAACTACAATTACAATAACGCAAATCACTGCTTTTTTTTTTTTCTCTGAAAGTGTCACTATGATAGACACATTTCAATTGCAATAGAGTCTAATGTGTTACTTAAAGTAAGCAGTGAGACAAAGCAGTATCAGAACAAGGACCTCTGAGGACTAGCATTAGCTCTTTAAGGTCCCAAATTATATAAAGGTTAGTTGAAAAATCACTTAATTCCAAAGAATTGCCTTGATACCTTGTGATACTCAAACTGGCTGCAGGAGTTAATCTCCATCTCCAGTTGGGTCAGATTTCAGTGAAAATTAGGTGATTGGCAGTGATTGTTTACTATTGAACAGAAAATCCCAGGGCAGAAAACATGAAGGAAGAAAGAGCATTTTAAATTATTTTTCTGCAAAGACCTTTTAACACATTACATGTATCTGCTGAGACATTAGTTGTCTTCCTCTTCCAGCTGTTCAGGTATACTTTTCATGTATTGATTATTTTGAAAATAATTTGATACAGCAATGGAAAGTATTTTCACTCATCCTGTTCAAAGACATCACAAGGATGATCAGAGCCCAGAAGGAAGCAAGTGGCACATTCTGCAGAGACGTTGGGAGGAACTTGCAGAGGTAGGAGAAGGTTCCTTAACCAATAAGGGTATTCAAACACTGAATGGCTAGTACAAGTGGGAGCCATTGCCCCTGTAGACACGCAGTGTCGTGGGAAGGTGTGGTACAAACAGAGCCCAGGAGAGGGGGTCTTGTGGAAAGGGCTGCAGATAGGAGTCATGGCCCTAGGCGATGCAAGTGCTGCAAGAACTGATGCACTGAGGCTGTGAGGGAGTGTGGGGACTGATCACCCACTATTCTCCATGGGTACCTTCTGGGGTCTAACCCCACAGGAAGCAAGAGGGCAGGGGACCACGTGTGGTGCTGATTGTAGAGAACTGGTACAACCAGGCACAGAAGAGGGTCAAGATGATGGAAAATATTCATGGAGGGAAGTGAGTATAGAAAAACAGTTGGATTGTTTTAATTGTGGAGAAGAAACCAGCAGTGATTGAGTCAGAGTGTCTTAAAGGCATTTCCTGGATACACAGCCCTGGATAGAGGCGTTTTGGGGGAAGGATGCTGGGTTAAGCCTGGAAAAAAAGTGGGTCTCCAACAGATAATCCAAAGTAGAAGCTGTTTAGGAAAGAGGACCTCTGGGGGGCAGGCACCGAAGGGATAAAGCAGAGCAGAGACCCAGAGAGAAGCAGGAATGGGCTTTCATATGTCTTATATGTCAGTGCTCTTGGCCAGTGGACTGAGGGTACAAGCAATGGAGGAGGCATGTTTTTCAAAGTATGAGGATACTTAAAAAGGTTCATAAAAAACAGAATTAAAAGATAATACAAATCTTTCCATAAACTTTTTGAAGACCCCTCCTACAGTTGCTGGGTATATGAGGGAGATTGGTTCCAGGAATTCCACGTATACCCAAATCCGTGGATATTTGAGTCCTGCAGTCAGCCCCTGTGGAACCAACAAATATGAGAAATCATTCTTCCTTATATGGGGGTTCCAATATCCCACAAATACTGTATTTTCATCCATGGTTTGTTGAAAACAATCCCCATATAAATGATCCTGGGTAGTTCAAACCTGTGTTGTTCAAGAGTCAACTGTACCTCTTCCAGAACCAACACCATGTTCACATTTTTTTTCTCTTATGCATAGAAAAAACGTGTCATCGAAAGGAAAGCACATGTGTCTATTGTGCTTTCACCATCTGTATATATATATATATTTTTTTTTCCTTTTTGTCTTTTTTACTGACCGGTAACGGGATCGCAACCCTCGGTGTCACACCCGTACCGGGGACTGGCCACGGGATCGCAACCCTTGGTGTTGCGCCCGCACCGCGCTCAGCCAGTGAGCGGGAACCGGTCTCCACATGGGATCCGAACCCTTGGTGGGAGTGCCGCCGCGCTCCCAAGTGGCACACTCTCCAGTGCGCCACCGGGCCGGCCCGACCGTCTGTATATTTTACAGCATAAAACTTTTCTCATAACATGGAAGGTTTCCTAGGTTCATGTAATTTTTCTGTTAATGTGGGGAAGATCAGTGATATAAAGCACAGCAAATTAAACAACGTGAGCCCGAGATGTGCCCTTTGTGGACACGTCCGCTGTACTCACATGCAGCTGAATTTGCTGGTGAGCACCCGCAGGTTTATCTTAGTGTGTTTTCAATTTGCATAGTGGCTTTTGCATGGAAAAGTTTTCCCAGTCATACAACAAATATGCAGATGACCTCAGGTAGTAAAGAGAATCACTAGTGAACTTTAAAATTTTTTATTTTTTAAAAATTGGCAGATAACATCATATGTTTTTATCATGTACAACATATTTTGAAGTATATATACATTGTGGAATGGTTAAATTGAGCTAGTTGACAAATGCATCACATCACAGTTATAATTTTTGTGGCAAGAGCATATAACATCCACTCTTTGCATTTTTCAAGAATGTTTCATCACTATACTGTAGTCACCTAGCTGTAAAATAGATCTCTTGAAATTCGTTCCTCATATCTAATTGAAACTATATATCCTTTGGCCAATGTCTCCCCATTCCTTCCTCCCCGCTAGCCACCCCAGCCTCTGGTATCCACCATTATACTCTACTTCTATGAGGTCAACTTTTTTAGATTTCACATAAGTGAAATGTGCCTGGTTTATTTCACTTAATATGTCATCCACGTTCATCTATCTTGTCACAAAGCCAGGATTTCATTCTTTTTATGGCTGAGTAGTATTCCATTGTATATGTACATGTTCTTTTCCATTAATGGACACTTAGGTTGATTCCATATCTTGGCTATTGTGCATAGTGCTGCTGTAAACATGAGAGTATAGATTTCTCTTTGATATACTGATTTCATTTCCTTTGGATATATACCCCATGGTGGGATTGCTGGATTATAAGGTTCAGTAGTCCCCCTTATCCAGTTTTGGCTTTCTTTCATTTGTTACCTGCAGTCACAGCTGTCCCAAAATACTAAATGAAAAATTCCAGAAATAATAACTTTTAAATTGTGTATGTTCTGAGTAGCACGATGAAATGCTGCAGCATCCCACTCTGTCCTGCCTGGGAAGTAAATCATCCCTTTGTTACAGTATATCTACACTGTATGTGCTGCCTATGCATTACTCAGTAGCCATCTGTTTTCAGATCCACTGTCATGGTATGGTGCTTGTGTTCAAATAACCCTTATTTTACTTTTATTACAGCATATTATTATTGGTTTTATTATTATGAATCTCTTATTGTGCTTGATTTGTAAACTAATCTTTATCATAGCTATGTATGTATAGGAATAAACACAGTAAATATAGGGTTTGGTACTACCCATAGTTTCAGGCATCCAGTGGGGGTCTGGGAATGTATCCCCTATTGATAAGAGGGGACTACTGTAGTTCTATTAATTTTGAGAACGCCATACTGTTTTCCATAATGGCTGTACTAATTTATATTCCCACTACCAGTGTACAAGGGTTCCCTTTTTTCCACATCTAGGCCAACACTTGTTATTTTTGTCTTTTTGATGAGTCCTAACTGGTATGAGGTGATATCTCATTGTGGTTTAAATTTGCATTTCCCTGATGACTAGTGATGTTGAACATTTTTTCATATACTTCTTGGCCATTTGTGTGTCTTTGTGGGGAAGCATCTATTCAGGTCTTTTGCTCACTTTTTTTTTTTTTTTTGAGTTGTTTGACTTCCTTATATACTTTGTATATGAACACTTTATCAGATGCATAGTTTGCTAACGTTCTCCAGTTTTGTAAGTTGTCTCTTTACTCTGTTTATTTCCTTTCCTGTGCAGAGGCTTTTAGTTTGATATAATCCCATTTGTCTATTTTTGCTTTTATTGGCTGTGCTTTTGAGGTCTTATCCCAAAAATTGTTGCTCAGACCAACATCATGGAACTTTTTTACCCTATGTTTTCTCCTAGTAGTTTATCATAGTTTTTGGTATTACATTTAATCTTTAATTTATTTTTGAGTTGATTTTTGTATATGGTGAGAGATAGGGGTCTAGTTTTATTCTTCTACATGTGAATATGCAGTTTTCTCAACACCATTTATTGAAGACTGTCTTTTCCCAATTGTGTGTTCTTGGCACCTTTGTCAAAAATCATCAGCTTTCTGTAAATGTGTAGATTTATTTCTGGGCTCTCTGTTCTGTCCCATGGTCTGTGTGTCTGTTTTTAAGCCAGTATCATGATGTTTTGGTTACTACAGCTTTGTAGTATATTTTGAAGTTTGGTAGTGTGATGCCTCCAGATTTGTTTTTTTTACTCAAAATTGCTTTGGTTATTCAGGATCCTTTGTGGTTCCATACAGATTTTAGCATTGTTTTCTTTGTGAAGAATGTCATTGGTATTTTGATAAAAATTGCATTGAATATGTAGATCACTATGGGTAGTATGGTCATTTCCACATTAATTCTACCAATTCATGAATATAGAATGTCTTTCTATTTTTTTTTGGTGTCCTCTTTAGTTTCTTTCATCAGTGTTTTGTAACTTTCATTGTAGAGATCTTTCACTCCCTTGGTTAAATTTATTCCTAAGTATTTTATTTTATTTTTTTTTGTTAGCTGTTGTGAATGGGATCACTTTCCTGATTTCTTTTTCTACTAGTTCATTGTTGGTATATAGAAATGCTACTGATTTTTGTATATTGGTTTTATATCCTGCAACTATGCTGAATTTATCAGCTCTGAGAATTTTTTCATGGAGTTTTTAGTTTTTCTGTTTATAAAGTAATGTCATCTGAAAACAAGGACAATTTGACTTCCTCTTTCCCAATTTGGATGTCCTTTCTTTCTCTTGCCTAATTGCTCTGGCTAGAACTTCCAGTACTATTAAATAGGAGTGGTGAGAATGGACATCCTTGTCTTGTTCCTGTTCTTAGAGGAAAAGCTTTCAGCTTTTTCCCATTCAGAATGATGATAGCTGTAGGTTTGTCATATGTGGCTCTTATTGTGAGATACTCTCCTTCTATACCTAAGTTAAGAGTTTCTGTCACTAAGGGATATTGAATTTTATCAAATGCTTTTTCTGTGTATTGATTTGATTATATGGGTTTGTCTTTCATTCTGTTAATGTGATGTATTACCTTATTGATTCAGGTATGTTTTGTTTTTTTTTTTTTTTAAAAAGATGACCGGTAAGGGGATCTTAACGCTTGGCTTGGTGTTGTCAGCACCACGCTCACCCAGTGAGCAAACTGGCCATCCCTATATGGGATCCGAACCTGTAGCCTTGGTGCTATCAACACCACACTCTCCCGAGTGAGCCACAGGCCGGCCCCTTGATTCAGGTATGTTGAGTCATCCTTGCATCCCTGAGATGAATCTTATATGAACATGGTGAATGATCTTTTTAATGTGCTGTGGAATTTAGTTAGCTAATGTTTTGTCGAGGATTTTTGTATCTATGTTCATTAGGGATATTGGCCTATAGTTTTCTTCTTTTGTTGTATCTTTTTCCAATTCTGGTATGAGTGTTGTGACCTTTTCTGGTTTTAGTATCAGGGTAATGCTGGCCTTGTAGAATGAGTTTGGAAGAATTCCCTACTCTTAAATTTTCTGGAATAGTTTGAGAAGAATTGGTATTAACCCTTCTTTAAATCTTTAGTAGAATTCCAAAGTGAAGCCGTCATGTCCTGGGCTGTCATATGACGGGAGTCGTCTTGTTGTTGATTCAGATTTTCTGTTTCTTCATAATTCCATCCTGGTAGGTTGTTTATGTCCAGGAATTTATCCAATTGTCCTTTATATTATTGTGATATCAGTTGTAATGTCTCCTTTTTCATCTCTGAGTCTTCTTTTTTTTTCAGTCTAGCTAAGGGTTTGTCAATTTTGTCTTAAAAAACACTTTCATTGGTCATTTATAATTTTTTTTCTATTTTGATTATTTCTGCTCTGTTTTTTGTAATTTTTTTCTACTAATTGTGGGTTTAGTTCTTGTTTTTCTAGTTCCTCAAAATGCAATGTTAGGTTGTTTTAGATCTTTCTACTTTTTTGATGTAGGTGTTTATTGCTATATACTTCCCTTTAACACTGCCTTTTGTTTCACAGGTTTTGGTATGTTATATTTTTATTTTCATTTGTGTCAAGAAATTTTTGAATTTTAATTTCTTCATTGACCCATTGGTTGTTAAAGAGTGTGTTTAATTTCCATGTACTTGTGGAGTTCCCAATGTTCCTCTTGTTATTGATTTCTAGTTTTATTCTGTTGTGATCAGAAAAGGTACTTAATATGATTTTGATGCTTTTAAAAATTTTGTTGAGACTTTTGTTGCCCCAACATATGATCTATCTGGAGAATGTTCATGTGCTGTCAAGGAGAATGTGTATTTTTCTTTTCTTTTCTTTTTTTTTTTTTGTCTTTTGTCTTTTTCCGTGTCCGGCAACGGATCGCAACCCTCAGTGTTGCCCCCGCACCAGACCGGGGACCGGCAACGGGATCGCAACCCTCGGTGCCGCTCCCACGCCTCACTCAGCCAGTGAGTGGGAACCAGTCTGTATGTGGGATCCGAACCCTCGGGCGGGAGCGCCGCCGCGCTTCCCAAGCGGCGCACTATCCAGTGCGCCACCGGGCTGGCCCCGAGAATGTGTATTTTTCAATGGTTCAGTGGAATGTTCTGTAAGTGTCTAAGTCCATTTGGTCTAGGATAAAATTTAACTGAGATGTTTCTTTGATTTTTCTGTCTGGATGATCTGCCCATTGCTGAAAGTGGGGTGGTAAGTACCCTGCTATTACTGTATTTCTGAATATCTCTCCCTTTAGGTCTATTAGTATTTGCTTTAGGTGCTCCAATGTTGGGCACATATATATCTACAATTGTTACATCCTCTTGCTGTATTGAGCCTTTTATTATTATATAGTGGCTGCCTTTATTTCTTTTTACAGTTTTTGAATTAGTCTATTTTATCTAAGTGTAGACACTCATGCTTTTTTTTTTGGTTTCCATTTGCATGTCATTTTTTTTTCTGTCCTTTCACTTTGTGAGTTTCTTGTAGACAGCATATAGTTGGGTCCTGATTTTTTATTTATTTAACCACTCTATATCTTTTCATTGGGTTAATTCAATCCACCTACATTCAATGTAATTATCGATAGGTATGAACTTACTACTGCCATTATGTTACTTGATTTCTAGTTGTTTTGTAGAATCATTTTCCTTTCTTTCTGTCATGCTATCTTGCCTTGGGGTTAAGTGATTTCCTCTGGTAGTATGTGTTGATTCCTTTCTTTTTATTTTTAGTGTATCTATTACAGGTTTTCTCTTTGTGTGGTTATCACGAGACTTACAACAACCATCTTCTAGTTATAACAAGTTATTCCAAACTGATAGCAACTTAATTTTGATTGCATATAAAAATATGTAAAATAAAATAAAAACTTTAACTCCATCCCATCATTTTGAATTTTTGATGTCATAGTTTACATCTTTATATTACCCATCTCTTAACAAATGATGTAGTTATAATCATTTTTAATAAATTCACTTCTTAAGTCTTTTTATTAAGTAGTTTATGCACCACAATTACCATATTAAAGTATTCTGAAATTTTCTGTATAGTTTCTTATGTTTTCTTGTAACACATTGGCATCCTTTTCTTCCAGTATGAGGAACTCCCCCCCCTTTTTTTTTTTTTGTGACCGGTAAGGGGATCGCAACCCTTGGCTCAGTGTCGTCCGCACAGCGCTCAGCCAGTGAGCCCACCGGCCATCCCTATATAGGATCCGAACCCGCGGAGGGAGCGCCGCTGCGCTCCCGAGCATTGCACTCTCCCGAGTGCGCCATGGGGCCGGCCCTCATATTTCTATTAGTAATTTTATGTTAAGTTTTGTGTTGTTGATATTGACAATGCCACATTAATTTCCTTCTGGTAATATTTCCCCGATTTATCCTTTTTCCAAATTGTTGTCATTTAACTTTTCTGCATCATTGCTTATGGTATTAGATTATAGTTATATGGTATCCTTGGCTCAGTGTCGTCCGCACAGCGCTCAGCCAGTGAGCCCACCGGCCATCCCTATATAGGATCCGAACCCGCGGAGGGAGCGCCGCTGCGCTCCCGAGCGCCACACTCTCCAGAGTGTGCCACGGGGCCGGCCCTGACTATATTTTCAACTAGTCTGTCTTTGAGCACACTGATTCTTTCTTACACTTGATAAATTCTGTTGAGGCTTTTTATTTTATTTTTCAGTTCATTAATTGTATTTTTCTTTTCCAGATTTTTTTTTACATTATTTTAATTTTTGTTAAATTATTCTGATAATACAGAAAAGAAATTCAGAGTTTGTCTTGGAGTTTCTGAATTTCCTCAACTGCTATTTTGAATTCTTGATCTGAGAGATTACACATCATGGTTTTGTTAGGGCTGGTCACTGGCTCCTTATTTTGTCTATTTGGTGAGGTCATGTTTCCCTGTTTGCTCTTGTTTCTTTTGGATGTATGTATGTGTCTTTGCATTAAAGATTCAGGTATTACATTCTCTAACATCTGGCTTTGTTTGTATTGGTCCGTCCAATACCTGGAAGATATTGCATGTTTGTATCCAGACCACTGTAATAAAGCAAATATTGCAATAAAGCAAGTCACGTATTTTCCCCAGTATTATAAAAGCTGTTTACACTATACTGTAGTCTACTAAGTTTACAATAGTATTATGTCTTAAAAAAAACACAATGTACATACCTTAATTAAAAATACTTTGCTAGAAAATGCTAACAATCATCTGAATCTTCAGCAAGTCATAATTTTTTTGCTGGTGGAGGGTCTTGCCTTGATGTCGATGGCTGCTGACTGATTGGCAGCCATTAACACAAAAGTGGTGGGTGCTGAAGACTGGGGTGGCTGCGGCAATTTTTAAAAATAACACAACAATGAAGTTTGCATAAATTGACTCTTCCTTTCATGAAAGATTTCTCTGTAGCATGCGATGCTGTTTGATAGCATTTTACCCATAGAAGTTCTTTCAGAATTGGAGTCAATCTTCTCAAACCCTGCTGCTGCTTTATCAACCAAGTTTATTAATCTTCTAAATCCTTTGTTGTCATTTCAACAGTGTTTACAGCATCTTCACTGGGAGTGGGTTCCATCTTAAGAAGCCACTTTCTTTGCTCGTCCATAAGAATCAACTCTTCCTCCATTAAAGTTTTATTATGAGTTTGCAGCAATTCATTCACATTTTCAGATCCCAGTTCTAATTCTAGTTCTCTTGCTATTTTCGCCACATCTGTAGTTACTTTCTCTACTGAAGTCTTGAATCCCTCAAAGTCATCCATGAGGGCTGGAATTAATTTCTTCCAACCTCCTGTTAATGTTGATATTTTGACCTCCTCCTATGAATCACAAATGTTCTTAATGGCATCTAGAATGGTGAATCCTTTCTAGAAGGTTTTCAACTTACTTTGCCCAGATTCATCAGAAGAATCACTATCTATGGCAGCTATAGCCTTATGAAATATATTTCTTAAATAATAAGGCTTGAAAGTTGAAATTATTCCTTGATCCATGGGCTGCAGAATGGATGTTGTGTTAGTGAGGCACCCATGTTCTCCTGACTGCTCTCCCGACTGTGTCCTGCCCTGCTATCATATATGCCCAGCTGTGCCTACTCTGATGCAATGGCTGACACACTATTTGACTTTTCTGCCCTGCTGTAATGGAAGTTATAAGCATATAAGGCCACCCCTTTATACCACTGTGAAAACCACAGGGGTAACAATATAAAAGTGACAGCCCTGCTGTGTTTGGGGTTCAGCCTTTGTGACACGAGTCTGCTGAGCCATTGGCCAGCACCAATAAACTCTGCTTTCTGCTGCCAGCCTCAATGACCTGCCTCTCCTTGAGAGTTTGCTGTAACATGGCTGTAATATACTGTAACATTAGTAGGCATGAAAACATCTTGTACATCTCCATCGGAGTTCTTGAGTGACCAGATGCATTGTCAACGAGCAGTAATATTTTGAAAGGAATCTTTTTTCCTGAGCAGTAGGTCTTAACAGTGGCTTAAAATATTCAGTAACCATACTGTAAACAAACATGCTGTAAACAAACATGCTGTCATTTGGACTTTGTTGTTCCATTTATAGAGCATAGGCAGAATAGTTTTAGCATAATTCTTAAGGCCCCTAGGATTTTCAGACTGATAAATGAGCATTGGCTTCAATTTCAAGTGTCCAGCTGCATTAGCCCCTAACAAGAGAGCCTGTCCTTTGAGGCTCTGAAGCCAGGCATTGACTTCTCTTCTCTAGCTATGAAAGCCCTAGATGGCACCTTCTTCCAAAATGAGGCTGTTTCATCTATATTGAAAATCTGTTGTTTAGTGTAGCCACCTTCATCAGTTATCCTGGCTAGACCTTCTGGATAACTTGCTGCTTCACCTTGCACCTTGATGTTATGGAGACGGCCTCTTTCCTTAACCCTCATGAACCAACCTCTGGTGGCTTCAAGTTTTCTTCAGCAGCTCCTCACCTCTCTCAACCTTCATAGCATTGAAGAGAGTCAGGGCCTTGCTCTGGGTTAGGCGTTGGCTTAAAGGAGTGTTGTGGCTGGTTTGATCTTCTATCCAGACCACTAACTCTCTCTCCACGTCAGCAATGAGGCTGTTTCGCTTTCTTATCATTTGTGTGCTCATGGGAGCAGCACTTTCAATTTCCTTCAAGAACTTTTCCTTTGCACTCACAACTTAGCTAACTGGTGCAAGAGGCCTAGCAGTCGGCCTGTCTCGGCTTTTGACTTGCCTTCCTCACTAGGCTTAATCATTCCTAGCTCTTGATTTAAAGTCAGAGATGTGCAACTCTTCCTTTCACTTGAACATTTAGAGGTCATTGTTGGGTTATTAACTGGCCTAATTTCAATATTGTTGTGTCTCAGGGAGAATAAGGAGGCCTGAGGAGAGGGAGAGACAACACTGCCGGTCGGTGGAGCGGGCAGAACACACACATCAATTAAGTTCACTGTCTCACGTGGGTGCAGTTCGTGGCACTGTGAACAATTACAATAGTAACATCAAAGAGCACCGATCACAGATTGCCGTAATAGATATCATAGTAATGGAAAAGTTTGAGATATTGAGAGAATTAACGAAATGTGACACAAAGTGAGCACATGCTATTGGAAAAGTGACCGTGATAGATTTGGCCTATGCAGGGTTACCATAAATTTTCAAGTTGTGTCAAAAAAAAAAAAAAAAAAATGCAGTATCTGCGAAGGGCAATAAAGTGAAGCGCTGCAAAACACTATACCTGCATGTCTGTCTGTCTAGAGATCCTGTGCAGGTAGTTCCCTTAGCCCGAGGAAGAGGCCTCCTTCCCAGCACTAGATGGCGCCCTAAGCCCAGGTTGGCCGCCGCTCTTCTAAAGGATCCGATGCCGGGGTGGTGCTCCTGGGGATGTGCCCGGGGCCCTGGCTGTGTGGGAAGGCTGACTAGGGGTTCACGCCTGGCGGGTCCCTGGGGTGGGCCTCCCGCAGCGTGGGGCAGCTGAGCAGCCTGTCCTGTCGGGATGGGGAGCAGTGTCCCGAGCGGGCCTTCGTCACTAGCTACCTCCGGAGCGTTTGCTCTGCAGGAACTGGCGGTGCTTCCCGTAGAGGGGTTTTCCTGCGGAAGGACCCAGGACGGTGGGGAAGCCGGTTGTCCACCTGGATGTCACTGTCCCCAGTGTAGAAAGCCTGAGTCAGCTTGGGGGAGGGGCGTCGCGGTCAGAGGGGTCCTTACCTTCTCCTCCCGGTTGTTCGTCTCTGCGGCCCTAGGGATATGCACAGCCTCAGGTTTGAGTTTGGGGACACTCCAGGTGATGATCGCGGCACTGGAAAGTGGCTTATGGTTTTCTTGGGGAGAGTGAAGCCAGATTGTTCCCGCTCCATTTTGGTGACGTCACTCTGAGACTTGATCTGTGTCCTCTGATCTGTCTTGGAGAACTGAACTTTTTGATGGATGACAAATTTGGTGAATTGGCTCTTCCAGAGCGGCTGGAAAATTTTAGGAACACTAGTTTATACGAGTTTGGTAGTCCAGGCGGCTCTTATGGAGGAGTTCTTATCATTTTTACGTCATTGGAGGTTAAGGCCTGTGTTACCACATCTGGAACTTACAGGCAAACAACTTACCCAAGGTAATTCAGCTCAGGCCTTGCACTAGGTTTAGAACTCGGTTGTCCTGATTTGGTCTAGTGTTTTTTTTTTTTTGTCTTTTTTTTTTTTTTTTTAGTGACCGGTAACGGGATCGCAACCCTCGGTGTCGCGCCTGCACGGCGCTCAACCAGTGAGCGGGAACTGGTCTCTATATGGGATCCTAACCCTCGGCGGGAGCTCCGCGGCGCTACCAGGCACCACACTCTACCGAGTGCGCCACCGGGCCGGCCCAGTCTAGTGTTTTTTTTATAAACTCCATTAAATTTGCATAAGCAGAATAGGCATCTACATCCTTTCTGGTCTTATGGAAGATGCACCAGCACAGAGAGAAATGAATTCCAAGCACTCCTGTGGTGGGAAGATGGATATCTGGTGTCTCCTTTCCCCCTACCAGTTTGGTGGCTCTGTGTTGGGATCCTCCCTCAGTATGTAAAATCCAGTTCTTCAATTCTCTGTAGACCCTTAATAAGCCCAGAGTGGACAGTACTTTTCCTTAATTCAGAAGATAGGACCAACTTTGGCTTTTTACACATTTGTATGTTTGGGCTAGATGAAAGTCACATAGAACATTCCCTAGGTGAGGAGCCAACACTAGGCAGGAAACCATGCCAGCAAATAAAATATTACCTAGAGCAATGAAGAGCTAAAAGAATTGACCAGAAATTAGAATAAACCATGTCATGTACTAGAGGTGCCAGAATGGGCAGGATACCTCTTCAGGGGAGTCTAGGTTGGTGTTTTGCTGTCTAGCATACTGTTGTCTGGGACGTCTTAAATATCCTAGTCTGTCCAACTCCCTCAGTTTCCCCTAAGCATTTAGGACAGCTCACATCCAGATGACTATATTCCTTTGGGTTCAGGTCTCTGTTTCAATTGAAATTAGTGATGCCCAGAGGGCTCACTTCTGTTTTGGGGTATGGAAGACTATTGTGTGTGTGTCAGAGGGGCTGTAAGTGTAATAGACTTGGTGGTCCCTCTCTCAGGACATGTTGTTGAAAACTGTGTAACTTATGAACATGAGCCTGAGGGAATATCTAGCTATAGAAACTGAAAAGAAGTATAGGGGCATTGTTGTGTTCTAGGCCTTGAGCCAGGGTTGGGGGAAAACTAGTGAGAGTTCTTGGGCAGGGTCCTTTAGGAAGCAAACACAGAAACAGGATTGGACATGCAGGAACTTATTGGAGTAGATGCCTGTGAGAGAAAGGGAAGGAGCTGCAGGAGAGCCTTCACCCTCCAAAGTGGGGTAGGTATAGAGCCTCGGATTGCAATGAACTTATACAAGAGTACTGGGTAGACCCGCAGGGAGTCCTAGACTCAAAGCTCCAGAGAGAGATTTCGTGTCCTGCCAAAATGAGCTTGGCTTAGTATCCCTGCCATGGCACGTCAGCTGGGCTGCCAGTCAATTACACTCCCCACTGCAGGATTTCTGAGTAGGGCTTGCACTGTGGCCACCTGTGATACACCTGAAAGGAAGCTTAGAATTTGGTTGCAGATCTGAGGGCCACTGAAAGTAGGTTAAAAACCCACTTATATCTGAGGCAGAGTATGGATGCTCCTATTGCTAGCTCTAAATCCCATGGGGTGAAGAGAATCAGTTGCCTAAGTGGTTCCTGATTCCATGTGCACTGAGCATTGGGAACTTTATTAATTACCATATGCCTGAGTTCCATGTGCTGTAGGTTCCACTCAGCAAATCTTTTGGTAGAGTGGTCAAGTGTCCTGATGCCTGGTTGGGAAACAGTGGAAATGCAATGCAACCACTATTTTGTCCTGGGTGTATTACAGAATCTGTCAATAGGGTAGCTCCTGTGGTAGGGACAGTGAGATGGAAGAATACTCTGTTATTAGCTTACTCGTCATTTCCTTAGTTGCTAATGGTGGTTTAAGTATGACCACCAGTGATATCAGAAATGGATTAGAGGGCTGAACTTTGCATTTTTTTTTTTTTTTTAAAAGATGACCGGTAAGGGGATCTTAACCCTTGACTTGGTGTTGTCAGCACCACGCTCAGCCAGTGAGCAAACCGGCCAACCCTATGTGGGATCCGAACCCGGGGCCTTGGTGTTATTAGCACCGCACTCTACCAAGTGAGCCACGGGCCGGCCCTGAACTTTGCATTTTTGAGTAGGCCGACTAACACCAAATTTCTAAATATTTTTGCAGTCCACTTCATATTAGGCCAAATGATAGGTCTCAGGGGGTAATAAAATAAAGCTAGATCTCTGGGACTTTTTGAGTGGTAACTCCTCTGGGATCAGTTTGACCCAAACTCAAACAATCCTACTATTGGCTTGAGTCTACAGAAGACATTTGTAGATGCTTCCTTAATCTTTATACCCACATGCTCAGCCACGCATACCACTGACTCGCTTGGAGACTGTTCCCTAGTCTGCCTCTATCCTTTGTCATGCTAAGCCATAGTCTGGCTAGCTCAGTACCTTATTAGGGTATCCCATTTTCCCACCCACATCCCCATAACTACAGTGACTAGTTCAGGGATGGGCATGATATCTAAGTGGGTACAGCACTAAAATCCAGGGAGATATTGGATGTGGCTAACTTCATTTCCAGAGGAGCTTTTGGAAGAATAACACTTGAAAGATAATGAGATTGAGAGCGCTTGCCATCATGAAGGGAGAGCCTGGAACTTACCAGCCAGAGGGTGGTGGGCCCTATGTGGATCCCGAGAACAAATCTGCTACTGTGGAGAGTAGAGACAAGGAAAGAAATCTGATTCTTGGTGAAACTGAGCCTCTGAACCAACCTCACATGGAACCAACACTGCATTTAGACATTCAGGTTGTGAGCCCATGAATTCCCATTGTACTTAAGCCAATGCAATTGGTGTCTGCCACTTGCAACCCAAAGAATCCTAAGTTACAGACCAATGGCACATCACAGAGGGTATATGTATTAGAGTAAAATGGTTTCCTCTATCATTTGCAAGGTTAAAACCAACCAGCTGATTAATAGAATTGGAGAGTTAGGAGAAATGAGTAAAATTAAGGCTTCTCAGAGTAAATACTTCAAAATGCAGTGGGAGGAGGCAGTCTCCTAAAGGGAGCTGGAAAGACTATGCCTAGGCCAATTTGACATTGACATTATCCCATATCCAGGTGACTGTCCTGCTTATAACCAAGTTTACCAGCATATGTGCTGTCTTCATAAAGACAAGGGGTTGCTTAAAAGTCATGAATAACAGAAGTTAAGAAAATTCAGGTAGCCAGCACTACTTGCTACTTTTGTCCAGAACTGATTAAAGTTAAACTAAAGAAGGAAGAAAAAAACCTAAAGTTTATTAACATATTTCCTGTATATGAGGGTACTTCAAAAAGTTCATGGAAAAATAGAATTAAAAGATAGTACAAACATTTCCATGAACTTTTTGAAGTACCCTTTTACTTGGGAGATACCCAGAGATTGAGTAATTCTGGTAGGGGTGGCTTAGAACTCCAGCTTATATAGCATCTTGAACAAAGAACAATAGAATTTTAATCAAGTGTCAAGACAAAGGAAAAGAACCTTGAGTTTCTAGGGGTGGCAAGTGGTGGGAAGGCAAACATATGGTAGTTAAAGGTTAGTTAGTAAAGCTTTTTATGTAGATTGCTCCGGTGAGGGCTCCAGGATGATAAGGGTCTAAAGTTATGGTTGGTGATCAGCCTTCTTCCTTCCCAGTGGAGAGGGGAGGAGGGACACCTTTGCAAATTTTAATGTCCTGCTTTTTGCCAAGTGGGGAGGGCAGGGAGCTTTTCTTGTCTGCTGTTTCTCAATTGACTTGAGCTCAAAATAATCCTGTGCTAAAGTGGCATATTCTGGTCCCCTACAGTATGTTCAAACCAGGTTGTTGCTCCTTCCCCGTTGTAATTAATATTTTCAACATCTTCTTGGAATTTTGTTTTTAATTGACACATAATAATTATACATATAATTATATGTACAGTGTGATATTTTGATACATGTATACATTGTGTAATGATCAGATCAGGGTATTTATCATATTCATTACCTCATACATTTATCATTTCTTTATTGTGAGAAATAAAAATCTTCTAGCTATTTTGAAAAACACAATACAACGTGGTTAACCATAGTCATCCTACCATGCGATAGAACATCAGAACTACTCCTCCCATCTAACTGTAACTTTGTACATGTCAACCAACCTCTGCCCACTCCCCTCACCTCTCCCCTCCTCAGCATCTGGTAAGAACTATTCCATTCTTTATTTCTATGAGATCAACTCTTTTAGATTTGACATGCTAGTGAGATTATGTGGTATTTGCCTTTCTGTGCCTGGTTTATTTACCTTAACACAACGTCATCCAGTTTTATCTGTGTTGCCTCAAATGACATTATTTCATTCTGTTTTATGGCTGGATAGTATTCCATTGTGGATATGTACCATATGTTCTGTACCCATTCATCCATTGATGGACATTTAGGTTGATTCCATATCTATGCTGTTATGAATGGTGCAGCAGTAAACATGGGTGTGCAGGTACCTCTTCAACATACTGATTTTATTTCCTTTGGGTATACGAGCATACACAGAAGTGGGATTGCTGAGTCATATGGTGCTTCTATTCTTAATTTCTTTATGAAAAATCCTTACTACTTTCCATAATGGCTGTACTAATTTGTATTCCCACCAACAGTGTATAAGAGTTCCCCATTCTCTGCATCCTTACCAGCATTTATCTTTTCTTCTCGATAATAGCAATTCTAATTGAGTTGAGATGATATCTCATTGTGGTTTTAATTTGCACTTCCCTGATGATTAATGATGAGCATTTTTTTCATATATCTGTTAGCCATTTGCATGTCTTCTTCTGAGAGATGTCTACTTTTTATTTTTGCCCATTTTTTGATTGAATTATTTATTTTTTACTGTATGGTTGCTTGAATTCTTTGTATATTTTAATTGGATCATTGTTTCTTGTTGTTTTGTTTTTGTTTTTTGCTATTGAGTAGAGTTCCTTATATATTCTGGATATTAACCCCTTGTCAGATGTGCAGTTTGCAAATATTTTCTCCCATTCTGTAGATTCTCTCTACTCTTGTTTCCTTTGCTGTGCCAAAGGGTTTTGTTGTTGTTGTTTTCAGAAGGTTTTCAGTTTGATATAATCCCATTTGTCCTTTTTTGCTTTTGTTGCCTGTGCTTTTGAGGTCTTATATATTGAAAGAAAAAATCCTTGCCCAGACAAATATGAAGTATTTTACCTATGTTTTCCTCTAGTAGTTTTATCAGTTTGAGACTTTAATCCATTTTGCATTGATTTTTGTATATGGTGAGAGATAGAGATCTGGTTCCATTCTTCTGCATGTGGATATACAGTTTCCCAGCACCATTTGTTGAAAAGACTATTCTTTCCCTGATGTGTGTTCTTGGCACCTTTGTAAAAAAAAAAAAAAAAGATCAGTTGGCTGTAAGTTCATGGATTTATGGATTTATTTGTGTTCTTTATTCCATTTCATTGGTCTGAGTGTCTGTTTTTATGCCAGTACGACATTATTTTGGTTACTATAGCTTGCTAGTATATTTTGAAATCAGGTAGTGTGATGCCTCATCTTTGTTTTTTTTTTTTTTTTCATCAAAATTCCTTTGGCAATTGGGGTCTTTTGTAGTCCCATATAAATTCTAGGATTTTTGTTCTATTTCTGTGAAGAAAGATATTAGTATTTTGATAGAGATTGCGCTGAATCTGTAGATTACTTTGGGTAACATGGACATTTTAACAATGTTAATTCTTCCAATCNGCTGAATCTGTAGATTACTTTGGGTAACATGGACATTTTAACAATGTTAATTCTTCCAATCCATGAACATGGAATGTCTTTCCATTTATTTGTTTCATCTTCAATTTCTTTCATCAATGTCTTATAGTCCTCATTGTAGAGCTATTTCACCTCCTTAGTTAAATTTATTCCTAGGTATCTAATTTTTTTGTAGGTATTATAAATGGATTGCTTTCTTGATTTTTTTCCAGCTATCTTACTATTGGCATACAGAAATGGTACTAATTTTTATATGTTGATTACGTACCCTGCAACTTTACTGAAATATCATTTATTAGTTGTAACAGTTTTTAGGTGAAGTCTTTGGGTATCTTACTATTGGCATACAGAAATGGTACTAATTTTTATATGTTGATTACGTATCCTGCAACTTTACTGAAATATCATTTATTAGTTGTAACAGTTTTTAGGTGAAGTCTTTGGGTCTCCTATATATAAGACCATGTTATCTGCAGACAGGGATAATTTGACTTCCTTCTTTCCAATTTGGATGCCCTTTATTTCTTCCTCTCACATAATTGCTCTGTCTAGGACTTCCACCACTATGTTGAATAGAAGTGGTGAAAATGGGCATAATTACCTTGTTCCATATCTTAGAGGAAAAGCTTTTAAGTTTTCTCCATTCAGTATGATGTTATCTGTGGGTTTGTTTTGTATGGACTTTACTGTGTTGAGGTACATTTCTTCTATACCTAATTTGTAGAGTTTTTATCATAAATGGATGTTAAATTTTACCAAGTATTTCTTCTGCATATATTGAAATAATCACGTGGCTTTTGTTCTTGATTCTGTTAATATGACATATCACATTTATTGATCTGTGTGTGCTAAACCATTCTTGCATCCCTGGAATGAATCCCACTTGATTATGGTGAATAGTCTTTTTAATTTGGTGGTGAATTCAGTTTCTAGTATTTTCTGGAGGATTTTTCCATGTATGTTCATCAGGGATATTAACCTATAGTTTTCTTTTTTTGGATGTGTGTCCTTGTCTGGTTTTGGTATCAAGGTAATGCTGGCCTGATAGAATGTTTGGAAGAATTCCCTCCTCTTTAATTTTCTGGAATAGTTTGAAGATAATTGTTATTAATTCTTCTTTAAATGTTTGATAGAATTCAGCAGGGAAGCCATCAAGTTCTGGGCTTTTCTTTAATGGGATATTTTTATTACTGATTAAATCTACTTACTTGTTATTGGTCTGTTCAGATTTTCTCTTTCTCCATGATTCAATTTTGGTGGGTTATATATGTTCAGGAATTTATCCTTTCTTTTGAGGTTTTCCAAATTGTTGTCATATGATCATAATAGTCTATTATGATCCTTCATTTCTGTAGTATCAGCTATAATGTCACCTTTTTCATTTCAGACTTTATCGGAATCTTCTTTTTTCTTAGTCTTGCTAAAGGTTTGTCAGTTTTGTTTATCTTTTCAAAAAATGTTGAACTTTTCTATTTTTTAGTCTCTATTTTGTTTATTTGTGCCCTGCTGCTTTTTATTTCTTCTAATTTGGAGTTTAGTTTGTGTTCGTATTTCTAGATGAGCAGTGTTAGATTGTTTGAGATCTTTCTACTGCTTTGACATAAGTGTTTATTGCTATAGACTTCTTTCTTAGAACTGCTTATTAGGCATCCTATAGGTTTTGGTATGTTTTGTTTCCATTTTTGTCTCAAGAGATATTTTAATTTCCTTTTCAGTAGGATAGATATTTTACAACTAGGTTTTGGGCAGGTTTTGAATTGCTCATTCATATGAAGAAGATAAAGTTTTTTCCTAGACTTGTTTGATTTGAAATTTCAGTTGCAGAAATACGTGGTCCACATTTTCCTCATTTAATTTCTCCAAGAAATTCTTCAGGCTGCTATTGCAATTAGACTCTAACATTTCTAGGAACATCTAGGGGAAGGCAAAGCCAGCAATGTTTAGAAGAAACTTTAAAAGAAATGGAAATAGCATGCATAATGAAGGATTAGCTGAGTGGTGTCATGGTTAATGACACCATCCCTCATGTTAGAGTTGGGGGTAGAGTTGTCTGGGTCCCAATTAGTCTGGATCCAGTGAGCCTCTAATCAAAACAAATGTGAGTTCTGGCCTTGCTGGTCAGTCTGGGTTCCTCTTGCCACTTAAATTTTAGATGCTTGGTGATGAGTCTCTTTTTGAGGCATCAATGGGAGCCATGAGTAGTTAACTATGCAAGGAAAGTCGTGAGTTCACTTGGGTCAAGAATAGAAAGATATTGCTTATAGTGGAATGTGAGAAGACCAGAACAGAGGAATCCAAAATAGCTGGCCCAGAGCAAATGTGCAGTGGTAATTTGGAAAATTTTGAAATATTAGGATCGAAAGGTATGCAGGCTAACTTTTGGAAGGGAGGATTTTTATACCTCAGATATTACATCAATATGGATTAATATTAATATTCATAGTGTTAAAGTAATGCAGGAATAGACCTAGTCATTTCCCAGACTTAGATAGATGGTCATCATGCCTCTGAATGGAGTAGTCTTGGGCATGTCCACTGTCCACAGGCATAATTATAGGCTTATATATATATAAATTCACAACTGAATTTGTTCTAGTGCTTAAGTTCTAGTTGGAACCCCAGACTTCTACACTGATGACTTGTGTTCTCTTAGATACAGATGCCAAGCTGGGATTAGATGTTCAAGAATTCTGGGGGTGGAGAGAAAGTCCTGTGAGGGGAATTGAGGAGTGAGCTGGAGGAGTGTGGAAGAGGATCAGATTACAATGCAGGGCTCACCCTGTGAAAGAAAGAGGAGGAAATGTTGGGTAGGAAGGGACTCAGACTGAGGTGTGATACTAAGTGTTCTGGCAAGGCCAATGGCAAGTACCAGAGCCCCAATCACCCATCAAGAGTCCCAAGTGTCCTAAATGGGGCTGCCGTATCATCCCAGCTGCACTCGGCATCAGTGGGAATCAGCACAAGGGAACTGTGGCATTCTAATGGCCACCATGGTCATTGCCTGTGCCTCACAGGTCTACTACTTTACACAGGTTCCTGGAGCAGCGACCTCTTTTCCCACATGCTCACTTCCTGGGAGGAAACTCGAGGATGTTAGTGGTATGAAATGCAGTTCCTGTTGCTGGAGCTGATCTTGTTCACCACTGATACGCATCCTCTGCACTACATACTGTAAGTTCCCTTAGCCCTCAGCTATCCACCTTAACTAGGGTTTGTGCTTACCTGGTGGTGTGACCCAAACCTCATCCTAAGGGGTCTGAACCCCTAGCAGTCATATGCCCTTCCAGATGTGGCTGCTGAGTTGTCTAAGTTACAGTGGGGCAAGGAAGTACCAGAAGATTCTCAAGTGGATCACCTGGTTTCACTCACATTCTTACCTGGTCCAGTGTATGTAGAAGCCCAACTTCCTCCTGCTGGTCAGAGTCAGTTATCCCTGCAATAAGGATGACTCACAAAGTGACCCAGTGGCTCATTTGCAGACAATGAGCTCTTGCTTTTACCTCGGTTCCTGCACCCACATAGAGGCTCTGCAATGCATTACTGCATCATGAAGGAAAGCATCTCAGACTTTCAGCATATTTACTTGGGGTAACATTTAAGGCTTTGCAGGGTGTGTAGTCTTTGTCTCAACTACTCAGCTCTGTTGTAGTATGAAAGCAGCCATAGAGAATGCATAAGCAGATGGCATTGCTGTGTTCCAGTAAAACTTATACAGGAGGTGGGTTGGATTTGGTCCATGGGCTTTAATTTGCCACCTTCTGCTACAAATAACTTTATCTCATGATTCTTCAGCTTTTCTCAATGTTAATTGCTTCCTTCTCCCAGTATTTCTCAGTATAAATACATAAGAGGTCTGATCCAGCTCACCTTTTTGTGCTAGGATGTATCAATTTACTGATCATCCTGTAAATTAATCAACCTAGATTTAATTTTAGACAAGATTTAGTAGAGTAAACAGAAAACCATCCAGGTAATTCAATCTGGAATGTAACATAAGGAATTGGGTTCCTACAACGTTTGTAGAAGGGCCCTGGGAGCTTGAAATCAGGGGGCTAAGACAACTATTTTCAAA
>NW_007730634.1:151043-157440 GCF_000696425.1 Galeopterus variegatus
TTTGTAGAAGGGCCCTGGGAGCTTGAAATCAGGGGGCTAAGACAACTATTTTCAAAGTTGTACCACCATAGCAATGACCCAGCAGCCAGAAGCAGTTGCGGTTATGTCAACCACCAGTGCCTCCTAGTATCTATCGCAGTCTACCCTTTTAGTTTCTTAACATCCATTCACAGCCTGTATACGCACAACATTCCCAGTAACAATAACATATTCCCATCTAACGTAATGGAACAATTCTTACTTACCCCCCGAAAGTATTCACTCTTACCCCAAAAAGGGAGACATAAATTCCCATTGTACAATTGCAGCTGTGTTTCCCCTGCATAATCTTGGATATTATGGGCATGAGCTCCTTGTTTATGACCAAGGAACTCATTTAAAAACTAAAGTAATGCAATATTGTATTCCTTATCTGTGAGGTCCAGTCAGGAAAATAAACCATACCAGTCATTTAAACAGAATTAAAGAAATTGGTTTAACAGGTACTGATGAATTTAAAGGATGAAAAGAAAACATGAAATTAATATAGAATTATAGTAACTGTAGGAAGTAGTTATTGTCCCTAGGAGAGGCCTCTGAATTTTGTAGGGTTCATCAATCACCCTCTGGTGCACGTGCAAGTTGTCAGGGCATCCAGAGTAATTGACACTTCTGCCTCCCTGATCCAATTAGCATAATGCATTAACGTGAAGGACCAGAGTGATGTTCTGTGGAGTGTCTCCGTGATCTGGGTCCCTTCAGACTATACTGGGGCAGCATGAGTGTTGTTAATATAGCCATGGGCAAGACTATCAGTGTAATCCTGTCCACTCCAAGTGAATCAAACTATTTCCAGTATCCCTTCCTGATGTGGATTTTGAACACATTGACAGATCAATAGCTGTATACCAACTACCGGATGTTTTAGTAAATATACCATATGTGGCACAGTGGTTGTGATTTCGACTACCATTGATTAAGGTTATAGTAGTTCACCATAATCTTTCATGATTTAATGGATTTTACAGGGTCCATGAATTAAGGAATGCAGGGCTAATTTAAGTATTTGAGTGTAAGGAAATAATCTCTGCCATTCTGACCCAGATGTGTTATGACTGCTGATTTAGTATCTTGGCCAGGGTAGGATAGTTTTGAAGGCTCTACCATAGCATGAGGCACAATCCTCACCATGGTTCTTTGACACATATAAATTTTAATGTACTTGGAATTGACAGATGACACAAGGTAGATCTTATTCCCTGAGCAGGACTTGGGTAAGCACTCCATTTTTCAACCACACAGCCTCTGTAATCCATCACTTTATCAGGAAATTTATGATAGAATTTTGGAGCTCCTGGTATCATCACTCAGATTCTCTAGCAACAACCTTCAAAAGATCTGGGTATTTTTCTTTTCTTGTGGTACAGTTACTTTGGTTAATAATATTGTGTACCTTTTAGAGGGATTCCACACCACAGCAAGTGGAGTCTTGGTATCCCATTCGACTGATGGGCTCTGGGTCTGACACCTAGCTCAGGTCTAGAAAATGGGAAAGTGCAGCTGACATTAGCATTTTGCCGCCTTCATCTTGACCATTATTGATTATATAGGCTCAGCAATGTTCTCATTGGCTGTCCTGTTTCATCTTTAATGACACTGTTGTATGAGGCACTGCCAGAGATCCTGTGGGTCAGAGCCCTGACTGCCATTGCAACTCTGCTGCCTCTCATAGTAACTACATCCACCTTCTTCTGCCAGTTCAGTGCTGCACTCTTGCTGCTGCTGTTCTATCACCTTGCCCACTGATATGAGAGAGTCCAGTTCTAATGGTGCTCTCTTTTGCCATCAACCCCGGCCTACATAGAACAGCCAATGGTGAACTTCCCGAAGATTCCAGTGCTCCCCTTGCTATCAGGCATACTGCTTCAGTGAAGGCTGTGTCTTCCAGGCACTCCTAGGGAACATAATTGCATGGTGGCTCCTCTGGTCTTACACTAAATGAAGTTGAAATGCTAGACCTGTGTTGGGCTGCTATAGAGGAAGGTATCCAAAAACTTAGGGAGATTGGAATCTTAGAGTGGATTTATCATGTAAGACCTTCTAACTCACCGCAGGAATTTCAAAAGGACGTAATTTTTACAACTGTGAAAAATTTTCAGGTTAACAATAACTTTTGTATAAGTATGTATACTAAAAATTATTACATATTTATACTAGAAAAATTATTTGTTTTGAAATTCAAATTAACTGAGCCAAGCAGTTTTTGTTGTTAAACTTGGCAATGCTGTTGGAAGGGTCTGCTTGGCTAAATTGTAGAGGGCTCTATTTTAGCCAGTTCCTCCAGGGCAGAAAGCTGGTCTAATTGTCCAAGTGGAAGTCTGGGACTGGAGGGGAAATGGGTGTGTTAAGCCAAGTTCCACAGAAGCAATCTCGGAGATGGGGATTTATGTGCAAGCGGCTAAGAAAATACTCCTAGGAGAAACCAGTAGGAAGAAGATGGCTAGAGAAAGGGAAAAAGGCAAGTAAGGATGTGATTTGGGGGAAAGAACTGCCTAAGGTGGCTTCAGCTTGATACCACAGAGGAGCTCTGGTGGGTATAGTTACACCGGACAGTTGCCCTTCTTTCTATGGGCCCCATGCAGAATAGCAATCATTGTAGAAGGACCAACACAAAGGGTTGCAAATTCCAAGGCAATTCCAGGTCCAGAGTCTCTAGAGAAACAGGTATGGGCTATTGTCACGCTACAGAAAATGTCAGAATCTCGTTGACATTGCCAATTGTAAAGCTCTTTATCCTGTTCATGACGCCAATTGTCTAACTACATGACCATGACAGTTGTTGGGCTCTTTTACCTGCCCGTAATCCTGACGACTGGGCCAACTGTAAAGCTAGGGCTGGGTCTGGAGCTCCCAGATCCCTCAAGCCCATTCTGACTTGGTCACAAACCCTTCATATGCCAGGCTGGGTCACCAGACCCCTTACATGCCAGGCTGGGTCACTAGACCCCTTACATGCAGGTCTATGAGCTAGGTAATCAGCAAACAGGTCCTTGGAAGCCGCAGGTTGGAAAGCATGGCCAGGCATGGCAGACACCCGAGGCAGACAACCGCCAGCCAGCCTGGTTCACTAAAACTCTCTCTGAAGAACACAAGAATAGCAACAAAACTAAAAAGATACATTGGTGTGCATGTGCACTAACTACACACACACACACACACACACACACATACATGCACACCATTTGCTTACAAAGGATGTGCTGAACCACACCCAACTGGACCCGAGGCGAGGGCCCTGACCAAACTATTCTATTTTCTCAACAGCTATTGTAAGTCCAAGCACACTGAAGTGATCAAAGAATCCAAGGAAATCTGAGCAGAGCACCAATGATGTCTGCTAGAGTCCAGCCACCATTTCAAAGCTGTGACAGGTGGGAATAAACTCGAAGTGTGACTCAAGTGGGTGTGAGAAGTGCATGAGGTGGTCACAATTTCTGGGGCAAACTTATAAAAGGAAGAGTAGTAGGATTAGCTAATAGCTTGCACTGCTGCATTTGGTCCTGAGGCTGTAAATGATTTTCATCATCTTCCTTTCTTTCTACCCATTCTAGATTACTCTCACCCTTGCCTAGTACTTTTGCTGGACTAGAGAGCTTGCCTGGTGGTTCAGACCTTTATCTGGGAGAGGTCTGAGTCCCCGATTACTAGGAGGGGCTGTCACTCACACGGATGTGTATGAGCCTAGCCCTGGCCTGCAGAGGAGAGTCACCACTGGCTCTCGAACAAAATCACATATTGCAACAGATGGAATTTCTGAATGATGCTGGTGCCCCCTGTATCAGTGCATTCCCGATGGTCTTGGTGGCATAGTCCTTTAGTGGGAAGGCCTAGCGTTTGCTAAGGAAGAGTGGGCTACCTCTGTAAACTCTGAAGTTCAGAAAGTCTGCAGAGCCAACACACTTAAGGACAATCAGTGCCCTGATTTGAGCATAACAGACCTGCCTTGACTGAACCCTTAAATGTCACTGGAGCTCTGCTTCTCTTATTTCCACTTGTTTAGCTGTGTCTATTCTTTTACTGTAGGAGATTAGGAATTCTTTATAAGCTACCAAAGTGGCCCACTGGTTCTCACACTTAATCTTTTTAAAATTTATTTTTTAAATTTTTATTATTTTTTATTTCATTCAACAATTATTTATTAAATGCTTATTCTATGCCAGGCATTATGCCAGGAGATGGAAGAAATTGTATATATTTATGGGATACAGTGGGATGTTTTGATATATATTATACACACACACACACACACACATACATTGTATATAATTGTATCTATGCCTTCACATAGAGAATATTCACAATTTACTCTTAGCAATTTCAAAATATACAATATATTATTGATAGTCACTCTCCTGTGCAATTAATCTCAAAAACTTATTTCTTTTGTCCAAGTGAAACTTTGTACCCTCTGGCTAACACCCCCCTGCTATCCCCTCCTTCCTTCCCTCTCAAGCCCCCCAAGCCCGTGGTAACTGCCATTCTACTCCCTGCTTCTATGAGTTCAACCTTTTTAGATTCCACATATAAGTGAGTTAATGTGGTATTTGTCTTTCTGTACCTGGTTTATTTCACTTATCCAGTTTCATCCATGTTGTCACAAATGACAGGATTTCCTTTTTTCAAAGGTAAACGGTATTCCATTGTGTATATGAGGTTACTTCAAAAAGTTCATGAAAATATTATAAGATAATGCAAATCTTTCCATGCACATTTTGAAAACCTTTTGTATACACCACATTTTCCTTATCCTTCATCCATGATGAACACAGGTTGATTCAATAACTTGGCTATTGTGAGTAGTGCCGCAGTAAATTTGGGACTGTAGGTACCTCTTTGATATACTGATTTCATATTCTTTGGGTGTACACCCAGTAGTGAGATTACTGGATCATACTGTAGTTCTATTTTTAATTTTTTGAGGAACTTCCATAGTGTTTTCCATAATAGCTGCACTAACTTACATTCCCACCAACAGCATATAAGGGTTCCTTAGGTACTATCTCATTGTGGCTTTAATTTGCATTTCCCTGATGATTAGTAATGTTGAGCATTTTTTTTTTAACATACCTGTTGGCCATTTGTAGCCTTCTTTTGAGAAATGTCTATTGAGGTCCTTTGTCCATTTTTTAAACAACTCAATAGTAAGAAAACAAATAACCTGATTGAGTTCCTTATATATTTTGGATATTAACCCCTTATAGCTCTATGGTTTGCAAATATTTTCTCCCATTCCGTAGGTTGTTTCTCACCCTATTGTCTTGGCGGAAACGTTTTAGTTTGATGTAATCCCGTTTTTCTACTTTTGCTTTTGTTGCCTGTGCTTTTGGTGTCATATTTAAGAAGGAAAATATTGCCCAGACCAATATCATGGAAATTTTCCCCTTTGTTTTCTTCTAATAGTTTTAAGTTTTAGGTTTTACTGTTAAGTCTTTCCTCCATTTTGAGCTGATTTTTGTATGTGTGAGACAGGGGTCCAGTGTCATTCTTCTGCATGTGGATGTACAGTTTTCCCAATCCCATTTATTAAAGAGACTATCCTTTCCCCACTGTCGCACTTAATGTTTAACTGCGTGTTGATGGCTCTCAGTTTCTGTTATCCTTTTGCAGAGCATAAGGACAACTTAGCATGAATCAAGATAGTGGCACCACAGTGTGCCAGTAACCTTTGTATTCTTCACCTCCACGATCACAGTAAAAAAATCAGTTCCACACAAGAATGTGCTTGATGAAGCAGTAAAAAAATTTTTCTTAAATTAAATCTTGACCCTTAAGTACGTGTCTTTTTAATATTCTGTGTGATGAAATGGAAAGTATGTGTAAAGCTCTTCTGCTTCATATGAAGAATGGTGGCCGCTTCAAGGCAAAGAACGTGTGCAATTGTCTGTCATTCTTTCAAGGAGAAATGGTCTTCTATGAAAGTCAATAGGTCAGCTCAGAACTCAAACTCCGCTTATTCAGACTTGGGTATTTGGCAGATATTTTCTTGAAAATGAATAAAGTGAACTAGTCACTTCAAGAAAAGTAACTGACGGTATTTGTTGGCACTGATGAAAATTTGAGTGTTCAAGTGAAACTTAGAATTTTGGAAAATTTCCGTGTGCCGCATGAGCATGACAGCATCCTATTCAAGGCTTTTCTGATGAGAATGGTGATACTAAAGTGAGTGTTCAAGTGAAACTTAGAATTTTGGAAAATTTCCGTGTGCCGCATGAGCATGACAGCGTCCTATTCAAGGCTTTTCTGATGAGAATGGTGATACTAAAGAATGTAAAATTTTGATATTGTATAATGAAATATGCCAACATTGAAAGGTCTGCATAACTTAGTGAACAAGTATTTTTCAAATAACCAACAAATG
>NW_007730634.1:157942-177611 GCF_000696425.1 Galeopterus variegatus
GCCAACATTGAAAGGTCTGCATAACTTAGTGAACAAGTATTTTTCAAATAACCAACAAATGATAGTACAAAATCATGCATGGATAAGAGATCATTCAAAGTGAAAAGTAGACCAATGTTAATTTAATAGAACATGATAATTCATTGATATGATTTCCAATTCTACATTGCAATTTCTCTTTAATAAGCGACCACTTGTGTTGTTTTGGTGAAGTATTAAAGATAAATATCCATGATTATCTGAAAAGGTATTAAAATATTCTTCTCTTTTCCATCTACACATCTCTGTGAGGCTGCTTTTCTTCCTGTACCTCAAATAATAACATATTACAACAGTTGAAATGCAGAAGCAGATATGGGAATCCAACTGTCTTCTATTCAGCCAGATAGTTGCAAACATACAAAACAATGCTGTTATACTTACTATTTTTTGTTTTAGAAAATAAGTACTTTTCATAAAAATGTGACATGTTAACATGTAATGAGATTAGTGTTATTTTTAAGTTAATAAGGAAATATTTTTAAAGTTTGTTTTAACTTTTAGTATTGTATGTATCAAAAGATATAACCCACACAAAGGCCAGCTGGGTTCTTAATAATCTTAATAGCATAAAGGGATTCCAAGATCAGGAGTTTGAGAATGGTGCTGCTTCAGCTCTGATATCACTCTTATTTCTATGACAACGAGGAGGCTATATCCTGAAGTTGCATGAGGTCAGTAACTTTAACAGTTTGATCCTCTTGGCCACAGCTTTCAGTGTCCTTTTATTCTTTTCTACCATCTGCTGGTGATACTTGGGAGTACCAAAGTAACAGCAGAGGAGGATGAACAACCATCCGTGAAAACTTTACACTTGCAGTCTCAAGAGTCATTAGAAAAAATGATTGGCTCAGAGTATAATCATTTGAACTATATACATACCTTGATAATGCACATCTTCAGTTCTGTTGAAAGTAAATTCCTAATGTGTTATCCTGCAGGTGGAACAATCTATTCCAGGATGTGAGATCTATAGGTGGCAACTTTCTATCCATATTACTCATAAGTAGCAATTCTTTCTCTCAATGTACGTCTAAAGTTTTTTTAAAAAATTGTCCTTAAAAGGATATTTCAATCAAAACTATTATTTATTAAAATTTGTATTCTCTTATATCTTTCTCCTACCCTCCTTCATATATTACAAACTTTGGTTCTGGTGATTGTTTCCTAACCATTTTTTTTTTGCACAAATATGTACATATTTATAAGATTTTTCTTTTTTTTGCAAAAAGTTCAGTAGGATTATAATTGTTTATGTTCAGCATGTTTCCCCCGCACTGAACAGGTCATTGACAGATTTCCAAGTCAGTACATATTGTTCAGTATTTTTTAAGTGTGCACAAATATGTACATATTTATAAGATTTTTCTTTTTTTTGCAAAAAGTTCAGTAGGATTATAATTGTTTATGTTCAACATGTTTCCCCCCCACTGAACAGGTCATTGACAGATTTCCAAGTCAGTACATATTGTTCAGTATTTTTTAAGTGTCGCATAAAATTGAATGGTATGAACAACATGTAAATTTTTAAAATCTTTTCTATGAAATAGAAATTTTGATTGTGCCCAGTTTTTACTCTTGTAACTGTTCCCATGAACAGACTTATACATATATCCTTATACAGTTTTATAAGTTTTTCCATAAGGAAGATTCCTAGCAGTGCAGTAAAATCCTTTTAATTCATGGAAAAGATCCAGAGGGCAAGAAACTTATCTGAGGCCAGATTCAAACCATAACTGATGTCAGTGATCATAAAATTTCCATGATTCCCTGCCAGCCACTGTTCAGCTGATATAGCTAGTTAATGAGAAGAAAGAACTCTTTATTAGTATGATTGAGAGATTTCTTGAATAATGTTTGAAAGCATCGGCAATAATTGTCATGCATTTTAATTCTGTCACTCTTTTTCTAAGTACGGTTCTTAAATGTCAGAGAAATTTTTCTTGGTGGAGTGAGCAGTTACATTTTTCTTTGCAGAATAGAGAATTGAGCTCCTGGGACAGCAGATTTTTTTTTTCTCGTCTATTCCTACTAGACTATTCATAGATATAATTTGAGTACTCTCGTGTAATGGACTATGACATGGGGATATAAAAGAACTCTAAACAATGGAAGAAACAATGCTCTGTAATAGAGATAGGGTTAAATAGATAGCAGCATGTAAGAGAAAGTGAACTGTCAACTCCACTTGGAGAGTCACATAGTGAGTGATGCTCGAGTTGAGGCTTGAAAGATGAGTAGACATTTATCTAGTGGGGAGGGCATTCTAATCATAGGAAACACCATATGCAAGTGCTCAGTGTTCTGAAAATAATTGGTATGATCAGGCAAATATCTTTTTTCTATCCTGGGACTGGCAGAAGTTGTAGTGGGTAGTAAGCAGGACCACATCACAGAAGGCCTATCCCCTGTTGTAAACTTGGTCTCTCTGCCTCCAATCTTGTCTCAAGTTACTGTAATAGTTTGGATAAGAGATGAGGACCTTTGGAATGAGACATGATGGATTTGAGAGATTTAAACACTGAACAGATGCCAGCTGAAACTTATCCAGGATCCTAGTTCTGTTGAGCCTCAAACTAATTGGGAGACAACTGGCAGCCGAGAGATGGGAAAGTTGGTAGTTATCCAATTTCTTGCCTGATTCAGGATTTCCTGAGTTATTCAAGATCCAAATTCAAGTCACTCAAAAGCAGTAGAAAGGGGCCGGCCTGGTGGTGCACTCAGTAGAGTGCGGTGCTTGGGAGCACAGCGGCACTCCTGCCGAGGGTTCAGATCCCATATAGAGACCGGTCCGCTCACTGGTTGAGCGCGGTGCAGGCGTGACACTGAGGGTTGCGAACCCGTTGCCAGTCACGAAAAAAGACAAAAAGGAAAAAAAAAAAAGCAGTAGAAGGCATCTAGGCACTCTGTTTGAGGGTTGCGAACCCGTTGCCGGTCACGAAAAAAGACAAAAAGGAAAAAAAAAAAAGCAGTAGAAGGCATCTAGGCACTCTGTTAGTATTTGTGATTCTGAACTTTACAGGGCAGTGTGAGAGCAGTCAAAACTTACTGCAAATCTAAAGAGGTACTGGATTAAGAATAGAATTCAGAGCTTGAATCCTGGTCTTGCCTAACATAAAAGGTTGGTAAGATTTGAGTTTGTGTACAATTCATATACAATGCAAAGGCATGCACTAAATGATTATCTCTATTTAGATGTTGCTTTGTCTCACACAGATTTATCGCCTCTCTTCCCCTGGATGACAGAGCCAAAAAAAGGATTACTCAAAGCCCATCTCTTCTGAGCAACAAGAGACCCCGAAGGGGTTAATCTCCCAGAACCCTCAAGAGTGAGGCATTCCTTCTTTGGGAAATTAACCACAAACTGGGGTTCTTGCCCTGCATTTATTCTCCAGACCTAGAAGTTACAGGAAAAGAACACAGGTGAAGTTATGGTTAAGTATAGTTTAACAATAGAGGCTGGTAACAAACAAAGTGACATTCCATAATGCAATTTGCAAAAGGTTAAGTCAATCCACCAACAAAAGCTTAATCTTAGCAAACACTGTTTTTCCCTACATCAATTTCCCAGTATCTTTACATATCAATCAGTAAGTTGTCTGTCCTTGAGCCAACAACCTTGCTGTGTTACAATTCTTTATCTTACAACAGAGACTTTTAGTCTGGGGAAAGTTTCCTGTCTTTTGCAAGGTTAACATTTTATTTGTACTTTTAAGAAGTTAGGCTAAACTTGAAACTACAGGGAAGTAGACTCTGTGAAATATATTTGCTTTATAAATGGAAGTATACTCCACATTTTGATTGTACTAATAGTAATTGAGATATTCTGAGCTAATCTTTCTGTTTATGTTTCAAAGGCAAATAGTATAGAGGCACATTTATACCATCCCCTCACCTAAAATTCTCTCTCACCTTCTTTCCCTGTAACTTTTCCACCAATGTGGCAATTTAGACTGTCCACACCTGGCTAATGAATTTCAAAGGGTTTCAAAATGAATGTCACTGAACTTCCAAAAAAAAAACCAAAAAACAACAAAAAAAAAAAACAAAAGAAAAAACAAAAAAACAAAAAACAAAAGTGCTCACTGGCCCATGTAAATAGAAATAAATGTAATGAAGATATTGGGCACCAAAAAACAACAAAAAAAAAAAACAAAAGTGCTCACTGGCCCATGTAAATAGAAATAAATGTAATGAAGATATTGGGCAGCTCATGAAACTATCAGGGGTAGGGGAATCAGACTCAGAAAATGCATAATAGGAGCATAGCTGACAACTCACCACAAGACAACTGTAAGCGTCAGTGCTGGGACCTCATGAAGCTGGCAGTGCCATCATCAATGAATCTGGAGCAGCAACACTAAGAAGCAAGGGCACTGGAGACTTTTGACACTTTCATTAGTAGATGCAGCAGCACTCAAAGTTCCATATGAAAGCATTTAATCAACTGATCCTAGCTCATGTGCCCATGCCCAGCTCCTAAGAGGACAAGGGAAACTTGAGTATACTTTTGAATTTCTAGGTCTGTAGCAGGAAGCCAACTGTTACACATGAAGACCCATATGAGACCCAATAAGAAGGGGTTCTATTGCCACCCTAATGACATATAAAAAACATCCCAAAACTTAGCAGCTTAAAACAACAAATGGTTATTTGTTATGCTCTCAAGGTCATGGGCCCACTTGGTGATTCTGCTGGGCAGCTCTTTTGGCCTTGGCTGGGCTCACTCTGGTGGTTGTCTGGCTGTTGGTTAATATAGGTTGGTCTCAGCTGGGATTACTGGCTCTATTCTATGCATCTCATCTTCCAGACAGATTCTCTGGGCACAATTGTCATGGCAACTGTAGGCTTGGAAATAGCATTGTATTGTCTGTTACACTACATTCAAATGGTCAAAGTCTAGATTCAAGGGATAGGAAAACTGTGGTTCCTCCCATCAAGAGATGGAATCTAAGATTCATTGCAAAAACAGCCTCAATTCTACACTTCTCCTGTATCCACATCCTTTTTACTCTTAGAATGATGGACAAAGCCTCTTGCCTGCCCTTTTACCCAATCACCCAATTGATTTTCCATTCTTTCAGATATTACCAGCATTTGTAAATATGTATACACGGCTTTTTTTTTTACACAAATAATTGCATATTTTACACAATTCTGCACCATAATTATTTTCATTTTGTGTAATTTGGAGAATATATCACTTACAGATGCATATATCTGCAGCATCAATTTCTGGAAGTGAAATTACTGGATCAAAGAGCATGTACATTTACATGTTTGATAGATATTGACAGCCCTTCATAATAAACCATACCTATATACATTCCCTCCCACAAATATATGTAATTACTTGTTTTTCCACACTCCTGCCAAAATGGCAATGATCAAATCATTTTATATTATGCACATATGTTTTTTTAAAAGGTATCTTAGTGAATTTTTAAAATTTATGTTACAATTTTAAGCTTACAGAAAAGTTACAAGAACATAGAGCTACCATATCCCTTTCACCCAGATTCCCCATTAATAATTTAATATGTTTGCTTTATTATCCTCTGTCTTTATAAATATGCATTGTCATTATTCATTTTCTGAACCACTTAATCAAGTTGCTAACATGATACCCCTTCATGCCTAAATACTTTAGTGTATATTTCTTCTTCTTTTTTTTTTTTTTTACCGGTAAGGGGATCGCAACCCTCCGCACCACGCTCAGTCAGTGAGCGCACCGGCCATCCCCATACAGGATCTGAACCCGCGGCATCGGCGCCACCGCACTTTCCTGAGTGAGCCCCGGGGCCGGCCCCTTCAGTGTGTATTTCTGAAAAACAAGAACACTCTCTTACTTACAAATCTGCAATGCAATCACCCAAATCAGGATATCAACACTGGTAGAACCCTGCCATCAGATGTGATGCTGTTCTCATCTCAGTGGATCACGTTAGGAGGCACGTGACGTTGACCCACCCAGCCACTTTGATATTAGTTATGATCACCTGTTCAAGTTGGTGTCTAGTGACTTTATAGGTAGGGAAACCTGCCATCTTCTCCTATGTAACTGAGAAATATTACATGGGAAGATCTCCAGAAATGGGATATTGGTCTACTCTCAAACTTCCACCCACTGGCCTTAGCCATTGAGAAGTCCCACTTGAACCAATCATCACTGCAATAATGGTTGCCAAATGATGGCTTTTTATTTCCATTGTTCCTTCCAGATTTATTAGTTGGTATCCTGTTGTAAGTAAAAGCATTTTCTTCTCTCTCATATGTTTATATCACTGTGTACTCACACAATTTTGTTCAGTGGGTTATAATCCATTACTGTCCTTGTTTATTCTGATGCTCAAATTGTTCCAGATTTGGCCAGAATCCACTTAAAGCTGGATTCTATGTCATGTGAGCATTTTCTTTCCAGTACAAGACGTCCCAGACTCGTCTTGTACTTTCCGCAACCTAGCTCTGGAATTGGCCATTTCTCCAAGGAGCCCTGGTTTCTTTTAGTCAGAGGTCAGCAAAATTTTCTTGGAAAGGGCCAGATGGTAACTGTTTTAGGCATTGTGGTCCTCGGGGCTCTGTCATGACTATTTAATTCTGTCATAGTGCAAAAGCAGCCATAGACAGTATGTAAATGAATGGGTATGGCTGTGTTTCAATGAGACTTTATAAAATCAGGAAGTGGTCTGAATTTGGCCCACAAGTCATAGTTTGCTACCTTCCTTCACTAAAAAAAAGAATTATCTAGAAACCAAAATCTGGACATTTAGTGTACTCATTGCTACTGGGATGTCTTTTCCCCAGGTTCTTACAAGAAACAGAGCTAGGAAATATGTGTATACGCACACACCTGTATCTATTTCTTTATATAACCACAACTTCATACTGTTACTTCCAACTTTAATCTCACACCGCAGGGCTAAGTGTGAAAGCCAGAGGCCTTCTTAGCATATGAAGAGGCTCTTATCTCCTTCAGCCAGAGTGCAGAGAAAACAAAAGACCAGGCCCTGGACTTCATCATAAAAGTAGCAGAGCTCCAAAGAGGGTTCAGTTCTCAGCTAGGCAGGTGTGCTATGCCAAGGTCATGTCCCAGTTGGGACAGAACAGGGTCACTTTCAAATCCCTAGGTATCCCAGAACCTGAGTCTACACAACTGATCGAGTCTTCCATATTAAGTATTAGTGCTCCCTCTTGTTTATGGTAGTGCAGGCCCTCTGCCCTCATCCTACCCCCACACCAGTATCTATACTAGGTCTGTAACTAGATTTCAATCACAATATAACCTAGTGGGGGACGTGCTAGGCTTGATTAGGGAGGAAAGAGACTCTATCCCAAAGAAGCTACAGAGGTTTCTCAGGTGAGAAAGATGCCATGTGGAGTTTACATAAGCTTCAGTGAGAGAATCTCAGTGCCCACTGCTGGGCTTTGGAGCAAAGTCTTTTGCAGCAGGGAATTATACACTGTTTGAAAAACAGCTCTGGCTTGTTATTGGGTTTCATTATAGATAGAGCATCAGAACATGGTATACCAAGTGACTAGCAGCCAGAACTAGCCTTCATAAGTTGGGTTAAATAAGAACCCACAAATCATTAGATTAGGTGAGCCCAGCAATAATCCATTGCTAGATGGAATGTACATCCAGGATTAAACATGAGCAGGGCTGGAGGACACAAGCAGCAAAGCAGGTAGCCCCGACCTCCAGGTCATTTGTCACTGTGGCACTTGTGTCCTCTCCTTAGGTCACACCTAAGGCAGTATGAGGGTCCCTTCTGACCAGAAAATGGAGTGGGAGAAAAAGGATATCAATCCTTAGAAGAGTTCCAGCTGGCCTAAACTGCTCCGCAGGTCAGCATGGGGGAGACACCACCTACCAAAGCAGTGAGTAACGTGCTGTGAGAGGGGCATCAGCATCACTAAACGGCTCAGTGGTGGCTTCCCTCTGAAGGCCAGAGCTGGCAGTAGGAGATACCATCACAGGACTGGAACCGCCAATAGCAAAGGGGATGACTGATTGGATTCTGAACAGTAGAGGCAGGTGACAGGCATAACCAGCAGAAGCCAATTGTTATAATCAACAGCAAGGTCTGAGTCTGAGTGGCAGCCACATGGTTACAACATGGCTTGAAGAGACCTGGACCATGAGGCCATCCTGTGGAATATAACGTGCATCCATTCTATAGATGACATCGGTAAAAAGCGGCTAATACTTTGGAGGCATATGGGTAAGGATAAGAGGTAAACTCTGAAGATTCACAAACCCTTCACATCAATAAAATTTGTAGGGTAATTCAGTGGAATTGAATATTCCAGCATGCCCGCTTTTCTTAGCTATTTTATTCTTTCTTCTACCCTCTGGCTGGGCAACTCAGGCCTTTCCACTTCTCTGGATGTTGGTTGTCAACTTTTCCAGGCTTCTAATTGTCATTTCAGCAGTGAGTTTGCTCCATCTCTGGTGGCCTTGCCAATATATTAAACCCAGTGCTTCAACAGTGCCCCAAATTAATGAATTTTTAATTTTTCAGGCTTATCTTTTGGTCTCTCCTTTATTAGGCACCCTCAAAATCCAAACCCAAATGTATTCCCCTGACTCTTGATGGTACCTGCTAACTAATTCTTTCAAAAGTTATTTAGTTTTCCACTCCCTTATAAGGCCCAGTGCATCCCCAGCTGAGTTATGCTGAGATTTAACTCTAGTTATCAGCCCAGAAGGCAGGAAAGAGTGGGGTAGCTCTGGGGTGGGGGAGCTCTGCAGTAGGGGGCAGCTATTGTCTTGTGGAGACCTCTGCAGTATCTTTCCACACAGGCGCAAAAGGGGGTCTTGTAAAGTCATTATCTTCAGGGGCATCTATCCAGATGTCTAGATCTCATGTTTTAAGGTCCCAGGATCTCCCCGTGAGGGTCTTGACCTTAACATAACAAAATACCCTGGCTGACCATTCTGTGGAGCTCTGTGACTCTACTAGTTTAGTTTGCAGACTGATGCTCAGCTGTGTCTGCCCTTTGACTGCGGGAGGTATGGGCCTCCTTGAAAGCTACCACAGAAGCCCTGTGATTCACATTTATCCTTTAACTGCTTTTAACAACACTCAGCCTCTCATTGTCCTGCTGCAGGGTATCAGTACAGCTTCCCAATAAGTGGTCAACTCTGCTGTCTTTGTAGGCTTTATCCCGCCCCACCCACCTCATATTTTTCAAAAGCCTGCATCATTGCACTTGCAGTAGTCCTCTCTACCAGGCCATTTTTCAGGCTTCTCTTGGTGACATCTTTATCAGTTGAGCCAGTGTCTTGGGACAGATTCTAATTGTGCTCCAATAGAATACAGATTCTATTGTACCAAGGATGGGGACCTCTTGCCCACTGGGCAGTGTGTGAGCCAGTTTCAAGTCCCAAATCATTTTTCCTAAGACCACTTGAGAAGCAGATACCAAGACAGACAGGATTAAACATGCAGGAAATTTATTAGAGAAAATGCCTATTAGAAAATGGAGAAGGAACTGGGTGAGGCTAAGAGAGCTGTCAGACTGCAATGCATGTCTAACCTCCTATGGAAAGAGATAAGGTTGGATGGAAGCCTCTTAGACTAAGTAAAACTCAGGCCAGGCCATCGTTGTATCTTGGGCCACTTTCTTTCCCTGCTTGTCCTGCTGGAGTGTCCAGTGTCCTAAATAATGAGAACACAATGGCAGTTCCACTACTGACTTGTCGTTGGGAATTCAAATTCCAGGCCCATATATTTTGAGAGAAAATTAACCTGGTTGTGAAATTCATTAGACAGTGGGTGTTGTTTTTAATCACCTCCTGGCATCTCTTTAAGTCTCGTGGTTTGTTTGGGACTTAAGCAGGCAATAACAAAATGCTGACAAAAATCACATTCCAGGTTACTGTTTTATATTACATAATTTGAGATGTTAGAGTGATTCCAGATGAATTAATTTCAGTTGGGTAGCACTCTCCTTTTGCATTAACTCTGAATCAAATGTATTTTCTAATTACTGTTTATTTGATAAAGTCTTAAGGGTAAGTTAAAGAACATTTTAATTTTCTGGGAAATATATGTCAAAGCATGAAATAAGGAAGATTGCTATGAAAGGCCAAAGATATCTAAAATGATGGTGCTACCACAACTGGCCAGTTGTCTTTTGGCTGGTTGCCAATAACTATATCAGTTACTCCTGCTAAGGGAATAGCTCATTTCAAGACATTAGAGTCAAACCTTACTTCAGAAACTCCATAAATTTTATTATAAATTTGTAGGATTTTAATATAAACTCATTAATCAAATTGTATAGACATGGGATATTTTTGAAAGACTGCTCTCTGGGGGTGGAGGGAAAGGGCCACTGGGTCACTGCAGTCAAGACTATGAAAGAGATGATACTGTTTATTCTTGTGTTAGAATTTGTTTATGATGTCAATGTATTAATTTAAAAATTATCAAAACTAAAGCTATAAATCATAGTTGGTACAATGATCACTTCTAAATTATATAAGTACTTTGATACTATGATATACTTACTGTAGGAAATATTAACTTGGATTTATATATGGATATATTTACATACTAGGGATTCTGTTTTGTGAAAACCCTGACTCATCCCTAGGATGCTGTTTCTAGGATAACAATCTGAACATAGCCAATGTGGAATGACCCAGATTTGGAGAAATATACCAAAAAACTGTTAGCCCCACAAAAACACACCATAGTAATCCTACGAGCCTGTCCAATGCACCAGTGTGGACTGGGGAAAGACATGTCCACATTAACTCTGGGATAAGTCATGAGATGTATGTTTGGACTAGGGAGCATGAGGAGTAGTTTTTCTGGCGAGGATGAAGCTCCACATGGAAAAAAACAGGAGTAAGAGGAACTCCCCATCTCATCTTAGTGTCAGCAATGGCATTGTGGAACCGCCCCGGCTCAGTCTGTTCAGGCTGCCGTAACAAAATACCATAAACCAGGTGGATCACAGACAACAGAAATTTATTTCTCACAGTTCTGGAGGCTGGGAAGTCCAAGATCAAGATGCCACCAGATTCAGTGCTGGGTGAAGGCTTAGTCTCTGCTTCCAAGATGGCACCTTCTTGCTGTGTCCTCTAGAGTATGAATGCTGTATCCTCGTGTGGTGGAAGGGATGGAAAGGCAAAACCTCTATCATAAGAGCACTAATTTCATTCATGAGGGTCTCCACCTAATCACTGTGACCTAATCACTTCTGAAAGGCCCCACCTCTTACTACTATCACATTAGGTATTAGGTTCTATCACATACATTCAAACCATAGCACACCTATCCTGAGCAGCTGGAATCCAGGGCAGTGGCTCCTAGAGTGGGCCTCCAAACTCAAGAGGGAAGGTCTGAGTTCTGGCCCTGCTGCAGAGTGGCAAGTCCAACATTTTGGAAATGTAGTTATCAGTCTCACTTTTCTGAATCTGAGAGGCGCATATCAGTGGAAATCACCACAAAAGAGAGAGCTGTGTCCAGCAGAATGACAAGTGATGAGCTCATCAGGATAAGTAGTAGAAAGAAGCAGCTTGCAATGGTCAAGTGAGGAGACTGGAGTAGAAAAATCTGGAATAGGGCTCCTGGTCAAGATGGTAGAATAGATGGTCCCCAGCATCACTCTCTCCCACAAATTAACAGATTTACAACTATAAAAAAGCAACAACACAGCCAAGCTGGGTCTACTAGAACTCAGGGGAAGAGGAGGAGAGACCTATAGAGTGCATGAAAGTGGGAGAAGCCATGATGAGAGAAAGAAAAAAACCCCTCTGACCATTTCGAATCCTGGTTACTTCCAGGCTGGAGCTGCTGAATGCACAGGGCAGGAGCTGGCAAAAAGCCACAGCTGTGCCTTTCAGATTAAGTTGCTTGGAGGCAGCAGGGGAGAAGAGGGCCTTGGTGGCCCCCAGGCCAGCGATACCACTAATAGTTTTCCTGTGGACAAATATAGGACTGAGGAGCCACAACAACTGAAAAAAAGGAGCCACTCTGAGATTGGTAGTCATTGTAAGAGACAGGAACACAGCCCATCCCATGGGAAGTGTTTGCAGCATGGGCAGTGGGGGAGACGGGCCCACCAGGGGAACACTGAGGCACAGCAAGCACAGCTGATCTGCCCCCAATCAGCATAGGACCACTCAGAGGAGACTGGTCAGGAATATAGAATTGCAGGGGGTGCAGTTTGCTGAAAAGACTCAGGCCCAGACCAGTATTTCTACACAATCCAGGTGTACCAGATTTCACTAGAACTGGAAGTACCTATAAAGTCAACCATTAAAACCTGAGCTGCACAAAAAGCCTTCCCCAGGGAGTCAGCAGCAAAGCAGCAATTTAGCTCAACCACAGAGCTCAAGTGCTGGACCTCACAGGAAGTTTTCCCATTTTAGAAGTAAGCAAAGGACAGCAAATTAGTTCCAGTGCAGAGTTTGAGTGGTGGGAAGAGCAAACAATCCAACACAGAACTGAAAGAAAAAACAAAGTATCCACAACCAGAGACAAAATTTGATATTAACTAGTAAAGGTCTCATTTCACCAAAGAATACCTATAACACTTAGAAGGACTGGAAGTCCTCTGGGCTAACAAACTGGAAAGGGCGGAGGGCTGGGGGCCTCAGCCATTCCCTCTGACACCCATAACCAGTCCCAAGGGTGGGGACCGAGGTCCTCAGCCACACCCCCTGACAAATGCAACCATCCCAGTGACAACCACTGAGCTGCTGCAATAAGTGCCCCAGGCTCTCCCAAGCTGGGGCAGTGGGGGGCCTTGGGCCTCAGTCACACCCCCAACATGAGCAACCAGCCCAATGATGACAACCAAGCCACTGCAGAAGCTCCCTGGGCTCTTCTGAATTGGGGCATTGGGGGACCAAGGTCCTTGGTCATGCCCCCCTAACATGAGCAATCAGCCCAGCGATGATCACCGAGCCACCACAGGAAACACCCCAGAATCTCCCAATTCAGGCAGGTGGGGGGCCTCAGGCCTTGGTCACCCCCCGCATGAGCAACAAGCCCAGCAATGACCACCAAGCTACCATAGGAAGCGCCCCAGTCTCTCCTGAGCCAGGGCACTGGGGGGGGCCTCAGGCCTCAGTCACGCCACCCCAACACAAGCGACCAGCCAAGTGATGACCACCGAGCCACCACAGGAAGTGCCCCAGGCTCTCCTGAGCCTGGCCAGTGGGGGCCCTGAGGGCCTTGGTCATGCCCCCCCACCCCCCCACGCAACCAGCCTAGGGACAACAAGCAAGCTGCAGCAAGAAGGGCCTTGGATTCCTGAGCTCGGGTGGTGGGAGGCGAGGGCTTTGGCCACACCCCCCTGACATCTGCACCCAGCCCTGCAATTACCAAGCCACCTCTGGAAGCCCCCTGGTCTCCCCTGTGGGAATGTGGGGGGTACCACAGGCCTCAATCCTGCCCTTCCTCCTTCCTCCTTCTTCCATCACATTTCCTTCCCCTTTCTCCTCTCCCCCTCCCTCCCAACTCCTCTGCAACAACAACCTAGAATGTAAAAAATAACATTAATAAAATAAGAAAAATCTGGAAAAGTCATTCCAGAGTACATGTGTGGTAGTACCTTTGCAAATAGCTAGAAGACAGTGTTTACCCACTCTATTTGACAAAAGCACCTGTGGGAATAGGACAATAACCTGGCCTTTAAAGGAAGTGTAACTTTATAGCTGCGAGCCAGGGCTCTCGATGGATTACCCTTTGTAAACTGCAAGTACAGTAACTTCACTGAAAAATTTGGCTGGCAGACAAAGCTTCATCCAAAACAATCTCTGCTGGCCATTTAGTTCAGAAGCTCCATGGACTGAAATCTCATTCTGGCCAGTCCAAAGCAGGATGTTCAGCTTCATGCATCTGGGGTCTCCTCCCTCTTCTAGGAACCACTCCATTAGCACTGGATGGGCCATGTCCTTCCATTGGAGCCTGAATCTTTGACCCTTAAATAAGTTCTTTTTAGGCAAAGTACCAGAAGAGAAAGTGACTCTACTCTTATCAATCAAAGAAAAATTATGCCTGCTACTTAAGGGATGCAAAACCTTTCCTAGCTGGCAACTCTGTGAGAAAATTTTCATGCGAGGTTTTCTAGAGCAAGAGTTGAGGGATGTAGTGGGCAACGTCTTCCATGTTCCTAGAACGCAGAGAATAATGGATTTCACTAGCCTCTTTTTTCGTAGCATCCCTTGATGAAAGCTGAAGGCGTAACCCCAAAGCACAACCCAGCAAACATGACTGTGTGTGAGGCCAAGAAAATATTGTCCAAGTACATGAGTGTCCCATTCAATCCGACGGGGGAATGTAGAATAACGAGAGATGGATGTGCTGCATGACCTCCAAGCAATTCTTCATAAACATCACTTCTCTCAATCAACCTTTTGGAAAGAGGCAGCGGATGATTTAAAGTTAATCTCTAGTAAGGGTGTAGAGAAGAATTGCTTTGTGCATTCAAATTGATCCAATACCAAAAAAAAAAAAAAAAGTTCAAATAAGGATGGGATAAAGTTAGTATTCAGCATTATGGTAATCAAGCAGCTTAACCAAGGCCTCTGATCCAGATGGACATCCATCTCTTTTTGGGAGGTAGTCTTGGTCCACACTGGCAAAGCTAGAAGTTTTTTTTTTTTTTGTCTTTTTCGTGACCGGTAAGGGGATCGCAACCCTTGGCGTGGTGTCGCCCGCACCGCGCTCAGCCAGTGAGCCCACCGGCCATTCCTATATAGGATCCGAACCCGCGGCAGGAGCGCTGCTGTGTCCCCAGCGCCACACTCTCCCGAGTGCGCCACGGGGTCGGCCCAAAGCTAGAAGTTTTTAATGTCCCAAGTCAACGGACAAGCTGAAGCCAAATTCCTACACATTTACATTTTTTGGACTATAGGCTCTGTGTTAGTCTGCTTGCGCTGCCATAACAATACCCCAGATGGTATGGCTTAAACAACAGAAATGTATTTTCTCACAGTTCTGGAGGCTGGAAGTTTGAGATTAAGGTGGTGCCAGTGTGGTTCATTCCTACTGAGGCCTCTCTTCCTGGCTTGTAAATGGCCGCCTTCTCCTGTGTCCTCACATGGCCCTTCCTCTGTGCATGAGCAGAGAGAGGGGAGAGAGATCTCTGGTACCTCTTCCTCTCCTTATTAGGGACACCAGCCTTATTGGATTAGGGCCTCACTCTTATGACCTCATTTAACGTTAATTATCTCTCTAAAGGCCCTATTTCCAAACACTACTACATTGGGGGTTAGGGCTTCAGTATATGAATTTGGGGTGTGTGTGGGGGAACAATTCTGTCCATAATAGGCTCTTTTTCCCCACTTCTAGAAACCTACCTGTGGCAGTTTCATTAAATTTCTAAAGACCTAGCCTTGATTTCAGGAATTATATTTAACCGCTGGTACCTGAGTACTTCTGGCCAGAGGAATAGAGATCTTTCCCTTTAGTGATCCTGAAGGAATTCCTAAGGCAGAGCTGGTGATTCCATAGGTCCCAGCAAACGTTGCAAGCAAGAGCCAGCTCCACCCATGAGGAGTCCATGTGCCATTAGGGTCTGGGAGTGAGGAAAAGGAGAGGATAATATCCAAAGGGTCACCTGGTTTAGAACTTAGACTAGAATGGAGTTAGCATATTTGGTCCCTGCTTCTTAGCTTTGGTAGAAAAGTTGAATGTGTCATTTGGGAAAGAAAGCTTTATGCCTGCTGTAGTTCATCTACCAAATGGATTAGCAACTCAACAGAAAACTGTTTTATATTTATACTGATATATATTTGTACATCCATCAGAAATTTAACTCCAAAAGCTACTGTACAGAAATCCAACTTAACTTTGGTTGCTAGGAGAGACTGCTGCTTAGAAATCCTGTGAAGACAAGTGTCCAAAATTAAGATAGTTTGAAATCCCTTTCACATGACTCATTTCACCAGCTAGGTTGAAGGTAAAATAACGAGATCCAGGACTCCAGAGCTAAGATTGCTCTATGGGGGAGATGTATTTGGACTCTGAGGGAGGGTTGGTCTTTAGATGGGTCCACAGGGCAATCCTATCAGCTAGTTCTCTAAGTTCTTCCGTGCCTGAGGTGTGCGTAGTGGTCCTGAGCCTTTCTCTAATCCTAGCTGGCCATGTAGATGGGGAGAGCACACAATTAAACCCAAGGGTAAGCTGCAGGGACAGACCTGCTGGGACCAAGGTCAGTGCTTTGGCCAGGAGATGGCAGCATCTGATCACACAGCAGAGTTCCCTGAGCTTTCAGGCATGTTGGCTTGAGCGGAGCCACAGTTGGGCAGATTCTGAGAGGGCTTTTGGGAAACACACAACACAGTGACTCCAGTAGTCGCAGATGGACATCTGGTATATTACTCTGTTTGTGTTGCTTATAACAAAATACATGAGACTGGGTATTTTACAAAGAAAACAAAATTTTTTACTTACAGTTTTGGAGGGTGGGAAGTCCGAAGTCCAGGGAACACATCTGGTGAGGGTCTTGGTGGTGGTGACAGTGACCGAGGGGTCTCACATGGCAGAAATGGTTGAGCAGAGAGAGACTAACCTCCTCACATGCTATCCTTTATAAAGCCCTCAGAACCATGCCCCTGACCAACATTAATCCATTCAATAGGAATGGACCTACAATTTAATCACCTTTTCAAGGCCCCACCTTTCAATTGCCATAATAGGATTTCCCACCCTCAGCAGTTACAGTGGGGATTAAGCTTCCAATACATGAACCTTGGGGAACAAAATTCAGTCAATCCATCCACAGCATCTGGGTTCTATAAATGTTGGTGAAGACAGTTCTTAAGAGTATAATGGCCAGGCCTAGAGGATAACTGACCCAATCAGAGACTGATTAGCAAAAAGAGGGGTAGGATGTGCTGACAGGTTAAAGCAGAGCATAGTGAAGCCAGAGGAGAAGCAAGAAACCAATAGGTGCAGGTTTTGGAAAAGAACTGGTCCCAGGCAGGCCAGAGAAAAGACACGTTCTGTCATTGGGAATTGTGGGGGCCTCATTTCAGAGCACCAATGCTTATGGCTCTGTTGACCTCCCCTCCCTCACTAAACAAATAGATTATGCTCTAAGAGTATACTGGACTAACATAGCTGGTAGCAGGTAAGGGGGATACAGATGGTCCCTGCTCTCTTGAATCTCTGTTTTCTGGTTAAAGCACCTGACCTGTTTTAGCTGCCTTGGGAGGGGTCTCCTGACAGTGGCAAACGGCTCAACAATTCACCTGTGTGGGTCCCTCCTCTTTGGAGACTGATATCTTGACAAAAGCATAAGCTGCTTTGGAGTGTACTAGAATGGAAATGGGAGGGGGACTATGATGAGATAAGAGATACGATATGCCATAGAAAGAAAATAGCATAGGGGAAAAATGGCGGCAGGTCTGGAGCGCCCGCGTCAGGAAACAGCGCGATCCTGAGAGCTGTGTGCTGTGATACCAGAGTATTGACTGCATTTCCAAGAGCAACAAAGGACGAATAAATCTTTCAACAACGATCCTACATCGACAAACAAGCGGCAGCGGGTTCGAGGTTTTGGGGCCGACACTGAAGAGGTCTCCTGAGAGCGCCCAAGCCCGGCCGCGGGAACGAACGAGCGATCAGCCCAGTCATCAAAGGCACGGAAAGCCAGCAAAGGTTTCCACAAAGGCAGAGAGAAGCTCGTCAGACTGCCACAGACCCGCGACCCCGTAAGTCACCCCCAGCCCAGCCTCACTTGCGGGGCGAAGCCCGACTGCTCCCCGCCCGCCTGGCCCCCGCCCACCACACCAGGCTAAGCGCCCACATCAAAGCGGCCTCCATTCTCTCGGGTGGGGGTGAAAAATAGTTTATGTAAGCATAAATTGCACCTATGGACTCTTTCAGATCCTGTGGGCTAACATAGTAAGCTACCAGAGTTTTGAACATCAGTAAATCCTCTTGGGAGCAGTTTTTTTTGGTGAGAAGGTACATGACAGTGGTCAGGGAACCAAAGTGAACCAACCTGCCCTGTCACAACCTTGCTCAGGGGGATGGGGCTGAAGAAGTTGGTGTTCAATCTCCCCCTACTAGCTTGGTGGTTCTTCACTGGAAATTCTTCCAGACAACCAATTGCAAATCATGAATCATTCTTGAAGTCTATCCAAAATAATGCAATGTCCATTGTGAGCTCCATTTTGCCCTAATGTCAAGATGCAAGACCAGTGTTGGCCTTCTTAGATATCTGTGCTTCAGAGCTAGATGAATGACAGAAAAGCAGAAAGATGCCTGGGAGAGGAGCCAGCTCTAGTCAGGGAGCCAGACCATGGGACAAAATAATTAGAATTCAAAGCCATAAAGAATTTTTCAGTTGTCATGGAATTAGTGGTAATGGGTCTTTGCGGGTGTCCTGGCGGAACCATGGAAAGCCCTGTGGTGGGGCCAGATCCTGATAAAACATGTCTTCAAGTGTCTCTACTTGTGTTTTACTTTCATAATACCACGTTCTCAGGTATCCCCTAACTTGCCAACCTATGGAATCCCCTCTGAATTCCTTAAGCTGTTGGACCCTCTCACATCCAGATCAATGTGTCATCCCCTGTGTGCACCATTGTGTTCTGTTTAAACAGAACGGCTGTAACCCAAAGCAATGACTTATTTTGAATAACAGAGTTTGGTTCAAATGGGCCAGAGCAGTCTCCATTGTGTCTCCCTAGCCTCCTATGACTTCAGCCACACCTGTAGTGGACATTTGTGTTTCACTTGATGCTGAGAGTGTGTTCCCCAGGTTCATGTTGACTCTCTTTCAGTGGGCTTGGCTTTTACCAATCCAGGCTCTTTTCTATTTTCATTTTTTTTATTAATTTTTTAAAAAATTTAATATCTACTTGTACATATTTGTGGGGTACAGTGTGTTGTTTCAGTACATGCATATACTGCACAATGATTCACTTAGGGTAGATAGCACAGTTTTGTACCCTTTAGTCCACAACTTCTCCTACCCACCCCTGGCCTCTGGTAACCATTATTCTACTCTCTACTTCTATGAGAACTTTTTTTTTTTTTTTAAGATTTCACACGTGAGTGAGATCATGTGGTATTAGTCTTTCTGTGACAATCCAAGCTCTTTTCTATGTGAAGCCTGGAAAAGCTAGAAGCATACAGATCCTTTCTTGAAGGGAGAAAGCTGGGGAGCAACTTCAATAATGCACCTCATGTTGGCTTTTCCTTCCCTGTCTCTCTTACCCTTTTCATTCCAGTCTCCTGGGTGCAGGCAGTTTATCTGGGAGGCAATCCTAACTCCTCATCTCGGGCTCTGTTTTTAGGGGGCTACTATGGCATGAATGTTCATGCCCTCAGAATTCATGTTGACTGGCATAAAAACAAACACTTGGATCAATGGAACAGCATAGGAAACCTGGAAATCAACCCACATTCTTACAGCCAACTGATCCTTGACAAAGGCAACAAGAACATACATTGGGGAAAAGACTGATTCTTCGATAAATGGTGCTGAGAAAATTGGACATCCATATGCAGAAGAATGAAACTGGACCTGTACTTCTCAGCATATACCAAAGTCAACTCAAAATGGATTAAAGACTTAAACATAAGACTCGAAACCATAAAATTACTAAAGGAAAACATAGGGGAAACACTTCAGGAAGTAGGACTGGGCA
>NW_007730634.1:178556-179929 GCF_000696425.1 Galeopterus variegatus
AGGGGAAACACTTCAGGAAGTAGGACTGGGCAAAGACTTTATGAATATGACCCCAAAAGCAAAGCAACAAAAGAAAAAATAAATATATGGGATTATATCAAACTAAAAAGCTTCTGCACAGCAAAGGAAACAATCAGTAGAGCAGAAAGACAACCTCCAGAATTGGAGAAAATATTTGCAAGCTATACATCCAACAAGGGATTAATTTCTGGAATATATAAAGAACTCAAACAACTATATAGTTATAGAACAAATCAAAAATTAAAAAATGGGCAAAGGAGATTAATAAGCATTTTACAAAGGATGACATACAGATGGCCAACAGGTACATGAAAAAATGCTCAGCATCACTAGTCATCAGAGGAATGCAAATCAATACCGCACTGAAATATCATCTCATCCCAGTTAGACTGGCCACTACAGGGAAAGGGGAACTCTTCTACATTGTTGGTGGGACTGTAACGTAGCCAAACCATAATGGAAAATAGTATGTAGCCATTATGGAAAATAACTACAGATAGAACTACCATATGATCCAGCAATCCCACTACTGGGTATATAGCCAAAGGAATGGAAATCCTCATGTCGAAGGAATACCTGCACTCCCATGTTTACTGCAGCTCTATTTACACAGAGAGAAGATGGCTGTCTATCAACCAGAAAACAGGCACTGTTTTTATCAGGCACTGAATCTGTTGGCGCCTTGATCTTGGACTTTCCAGCTTCCAGAGCTGTGATAAATAAATTTCTGTTACCTATAATACAGTATTTTGTTACAGCAGCTTGAATGGACTAACATAGGTACTCAAACTAAGATATGGGACATACATTCAGGAGACTTAGGTCACACACACACCAAAAAACCCTATATTTCAAAAAAGTGAGTGAGGGAAAAGTGCATCATAAGTTATAAAACCATAGCAAGGCTCCCTTCAGTTGATGTGGAAAGAGGGGAACAGAGGTGAAGATAATTATTGACCTCAAGAACTTCTATTTAGCGTTTAGTTTCCCCCATTAGTGAAGGAATAGAAAAATCAGCCTCTAACATGCTTTGCACATTTTGTTTGAGCCTTGTTATGATTCTTTGTTGGTGGTTTTTTTCTAATCTTTCTTTTCAGTCTTGTAGGAGCCAGTGATCCTATGCCCATGCTGTCTTTGCTGCCTTCTTTAATTGCTCTTTCCTCGTTCTCTAAAAAGGGTGGCTTTTGCCTCAGTTATAAGGGAGATTTAAGCTGAGGCTGATAGGGAGTGCCTTAAGAAACCAGCACCCTGCAGCCGCCATGGAGATGCCCTTCTCAGATCTCCTTTCAGTAAAGAACTTCCCGTGGGACTGAGAAGAGCAGTTAGTGACAGCTGCTCTCTGCAGTGCCTTT
>NW_007730634.1:180087-186490 GCF_000696425.1 Galeopterus variegatus
AAAGAACTTCCCGTGGGACTGAGAAGAGCAGTTAGTGACAGCTGCTCTCTGCAGTGCCTTTGGGCAGCTCCCAGCCAGTGAGTTAGTACAGTTGGGATACTAAGGCCTACCTGGCCATTTTTGGCCAGCCAACAACAGGGACTTGTCTAGTGATTAATCTTTGCTCCAGAGCTTCCTGAGGTTGGCCAAGATATTGTCAAATATGTGACATGGTCCAAAAGCTTTCCAAGCCCCATCCCACTTCCTCCCTCTTTACTTTTTATAGATGTTATCCCCCTCAAAGCCTCTTACATACCTAATTCCATCTCAGCCTCTGTTTCTTGGAGTACCTGAACTGACACAGTTGGTACCAGGAGTGGTCTAAGAAAGTAAGACAGGGCTTGGGGACTGGATCACTAGCTTCCCAACTGGAAATGGAGACCATGTCCTGGTTATTATGTGAGGCACAAATGGTCTATGGGGGTGAATGGGGCAGGTGGATTAAATTACAGCCTGAGGCCCAAATCCCACCTGCCATCTGTTTTGTTGTTTTTTAATTTATGTGAGGAAGTCTTTATTTTACCTTTAGTTTTCTTTAATTAATAGGATTTATTTTGGGGGGCAGTTTTAGGTTTAGAGAAAAAATTAGAAGAAACCCCTCACTGTCCATTCCCCAAATTTCTCCTATTATTAACATTTTGCATTAGTGTAGTACATTTGTTACAAATGATGAGGCAATATTGGTTCAACAGCATTGTTATCTAACGTCTGCAGTTTATATTACAGCATACTTTTTGTGTTGTACATTCTATGGGCTTTGACAAATGGATAACGACATGTATCTACTATTATAGTATCACACAGAATAGTTTCACTGCCCTGAAAATCCCCTGAGCTCCACCTATTCATTCCTGAGCCCTTGGCAACCACTAAACTTTTACTATTGCCATAGTTTTGTCCTTTCCGGAATGTAATATAGTTGGAATAATACAACCACCTGTTTTTTGTTGAAAAAAATTTATTGGAACACCGCCATATCCATTCATTTACCTATTTTCTGTGGATACTTTTGCACTACAACAACAGATTTAAGTAGTTGCTACAGAGACTGGTCTACACAGCCAAAAAATATTTACTTTCTTGCCCTTTACAGGAAGTTTGCTGACCTCTGGTCTATGGCATGAGGTGGCAGCCTAACTGCTAAAATTTTCTCTGGGTTGATTTGGGAGAATGTTCTAGTGGAGGGGAACACCCTGGCCAGAGCAATAAGTCAGCCACTTGAGGAGCAGGTGTGAGTGCGTTAGCGGGAACATGCAGACTGGGACAATAGAATTGGCTGGCTGACACTAATTTGCACTGACCCACTAGAGAAAGATAGTGAAAAACCGAGGAGGTTAAAAAACAGTTGAAAACTAAGTGTGAAGGCCAGAGGGCTTCTTTAGATGCTTCTGAAAAGCCCTTGTCTCTTGAAGTGAAAGAACAAAACTGGAAACCAGACTGGATTGAATAGAGTTGCCAAGATGCAAACCTGATGGAATACTCAACTGAGGCATGTCTGTTATGCCAAGTTCACGGCCCTGGTTAGACAAACCTGGGACATTTAATATAGGATGGGATTACGTGATTCCCCATGTTCCTCTGAATCCTTAGAGACTGCAGATGTGACGTACCTTCCTCTTCCTTATAAAGATAGTCACCTCTTACCCCTCATGATGGTTAATTTTAGGTATCAACCTGACTAGATTAAGGAGTACCAAGATAGCTGGTAAATGTCTGTGAGGATGTTTCTGGAAGAGATTGGCATTTGAATCAGTGAACTGAGTAGGGAAGATCTGCCCTCACCCAATGTGAGAGGGAACCATCCAATCAGCTGAGGGCCTGGACAGAACAAGAAGGCAGAGAAATGGCAAGTTTGCTTCCTTTCTCTCTCTTCTGGTGCTGGGATAACCTCCTCTTGCTCTTGGACATCAGAACTCTAGGCTCTCCAGCCTTTGGACTCCAGGCTTCCCAGGTTCTCAGGCCTTCAGACACTGAGTATTACAGCATCAGCTTCCCTTGTTTTGAGGCCTTCAGACTTGGACTGAGCGATGTTACCAACTTCCCTGTTCTCCAGCTTACAGACAGCCTGTTGTGGAACCTCTGAACATCCATCATTGTGTGGGCCAATTCCTCTAATAAATCCCCTCTCATCCATCTATCTGTCTGTCTATCCTATCCTATTGATTCTGTCTCTGTGGAGAACGCTGACTAATACACTCCTGCTTCCCCACTGCATAACCTCTCCTCTGCAAGGCAATAGGAGCTCTACCTCCGGACTGGCATGCTCCCCCACCCCTTTTCTCCTGGCAGCCAGGCTGTTAGCTGGGGTTAAGTCACAGCACAACCCAGCCATGGACATATTGGGCCTGATAAGGTAAGAAGGGGACCTCACCCCAAAGTACCTGTAAGAATTGGCTAGCATGAACCGGCAGAGACCAGGAGAGTACCCATGGATTTGTATTGAGAGTATGCTAGATCAAGTGGGCCAGAATATGACTGGATAAAGGAAAATTTGTTGACTAGGGAGTACTACTTCAGGTTACTGGATTTAACACCCTGGCAAGGACCTCAGGGGATTGGGCAAATTTAGTGCTACAGGGCCTTCTAGAAGCCTAGAAAATGCCAGGGCCCATGCCGAGCCAAGTTGAAATGCCTAAATTGCAATGACAAAGAGTAGAAGCAATTAAAAGGCCCGAGGATGTGAGCATATGGGATTAAATATATTTTGTGATAATAAAGACTTACCATGGGATTATGGTCCATGGAAGGCCAAAAATTCACCAATTCACCAAGGCTGTTAAGAATGCACTGGCAAGAGGGCATCAGCATCAATGAGGAGTTTAACGGTCACTAACCTCTGCAGGCCAGTTACAGACAGTAGGAGGTACAGTTACAGGTCTTGGCTCATTGTTAACAATGGGATGGCAGAGTCCCCGAAGCAGAAAAGGCCGGCTAGCAGCCCTCAACCACCAAAAGCCAGGAGTCATGGTTTTTATGCCAGGCAAGGTCAGAATGTCAGCCACAGGGGAATGACCTGCAGAGAGTTATGGAGATGTGTAATAGAACACAGCATTTGTAGAAGCAAAATGCATGAAAAATCAATGAGGATATTGATGAATACCTATAATGAGAAGAAATAATAAATGGATACGAAGGCTAATAATGGTTACTCCAATAAAGTCATAATCCTCCCCATCTTCTGGTTGAGCCAAAATGTTTGCAGCCTTTGTCATCTTCCACCCCAGAAATGGCATGATGGGCATATAAGCAGAGGGGCGACAGTGGCAGAGATGGAGGCTGTGCATGGGCCCAACAATGTGGACTCACACTAGTCAAGGCCAGTCTATCTACTGCTGCTTTTGAGTGTCCAGTCTGTCAGTAACAGAGGCCAATACTGAGCCCCCGTGCTGCTTTTTGAGCCACTTGGAGGCAAATTAACTGTACTGGGACCCTTCCATTCCAGAAAGACTAGTGAATCATTCTCACAGGAATAGACACTTACTCCTGGCATGGGTTTGCCTTTCTTGCCCTTAGCACCTCATTCTGTACCACTCTTGAAGGATTACAGAATGCCTGATCCACACAATACAGCATCTGACCATGGCCTCTCATTACAGTGAAAGAGGTGCCCTTGTGGGCCCCTGACCAGGGACCCCTTGGTCATATTCCAAACCACACCATCCAAAAGCAGCTGGCTTCAAAGAACTCTGGACAGGCCTGCTGAAGCTCCAGCTCAGTCGAGTGCCCTTCTCCAGCATGTACTGTATGCACTGTTCGTAGATCTCTGGATGGTATTCTGACTCCAACAGGTAGCACACTTGAACCAGGAACCAAGGATTGGAAGCAGAAGTGACTTCACTCATCATCGTCATCAGTATCCCAGCAGGGGAACATTGTGCTTCTCATCCCCACACATCTGGCTCTGCAGTGTTAGAGGTCCTGGTCTCCAAAGTAAGAGCACTCTTGCCTTGTAACTCAGAAGGGGCCTCAGTGAGCTGGGAACTATGATTCCTACCTGAGCACAGTATTTTTCCTTGGAATTATGCTCCAGTTGCCCACAACAGTAACTGGCTTGGGGATATGCACTTTATTGGCTACATGTTTCCTTGTTTCCCTTCCCCACTCTCCTTCCAGAGTTCCAGTCTAGCTATACCTCTCAGATAAATTGCTATCACTCTTGTCTCAGGGTCTGCTTTTGGGGGAACCCAAACTAGGGCACAGGCCTGGGAAACAAGAGATACTGCAGTAATTCTTGCTCCCATTTGGTGGTAGTTTCTGTCTTACTAAAATCATTCCAAATCTAAACAAATCTAATAAATCTATATTCCATCAACCCTGAAACAAGAATCCCCCAGTCCCTTTATTTAGACTGTCTGTATTGGGACGCTAATGTACAGTAGTCATAATAAGATAACATTCTTGATGGTGCTTGATGGGTCCTGCCTGACCTTGAATCCTTCCATCAGTCTGACAACATAGATGGTATAGGATTGTGATATTGTCTTATAATAAGTCACACATATTTTGATCTTCATTCCTGGTTCCTGGCACAGAGCTCCTAAAGCCCCCATAATTCCCACAACACAATGGCATGGCAGTGGGAGGTTCTTGCAGCTCTGGGAATTTTTGCATTGAAAAGCTTCCAGGTGTGGTGAGCCTTCATCTCCTGGCCCACATCTTGAGTGGTTGTAGACCATTGTCTCTCAGAACCTTCACCATTAGGTTCTGAATGTCCGCTCATAGGTGAGGAACACTTTCAGCATGGTCTTCCTCGTGTGCCCCAAACTCAGATGCCTACAGAGTCTCAGCAGGTAATGTAAATGAGCAGTGTCTCAGGGAACGAGACTGGGGGGAGTTATGGAGACAGTAGGGAACTGCAGAAAACATTTCCTCTACAAGGGGCATCTGCTATTCCCTGCCATTGCCATTGAGTTGTTGCCATGGAGGATTTTTCAAAAGAAGCCAGAGAGCCAGATTTTCTATTAAAAACAAAAATTCAGATTAAAAAAAAATCCTATGTGGGCCGACATCCGTAGACCAGATCTGCTCCGCCAACCACTATTGTACAGCCTCTCTTCTATGGTTTATGGTTTATAAAGTACATCCACATTCTCTTCCAGCTTTCATGGATAGCTCTGGGGGGGGGTCTTTTCATTTTCCAGAATAGAAAGTTAAGGCTCTGAATAAGTTGTCTCTTAATCATCTCTTAGTTGTGAATGAGATAGCTAGAGCTCAAACCATCTTCCTTACCATAGTTAGTCCTTGTGCTTTCAATTACATGACACCCAAGGGTCTGCAAGGATCAGACTCCAGGATGGATCAGACATGCATGACATGAGGAGATTCCTTTGAAATGTAAAGGAGAAGGAGCACTGTAGGCAGGGAGAGCCTTCAGACCATCCTGCTGATCTGCCACATATGAAAGGAGAAAGGGTAGGAAGAGCCTCAGACTGCAGTGCAGTTCCAGAAAGTCATGACCAGGTCTGTGGGGAGTGTCCAAACCGCAGCAGCCTGTTGGATGAGACCTGCATCAGGCAGGCAGGACTGGCTTGGCTGTAGTACTCTTGCTGTGCTCTGCCACTGGCTGGGAGAGCCCCAATGGGAGATGTCCCATTGACTGGTGAATGCCACAGTGGATCCAAAGGAGCAGCATGGAGGTGGTACGTTCCCTGCAACTGGCCTTTTGACGGGACATCTGAGAAGGGCACTGCCACAGTCACCACATTCTCCTTGTCTGGATACAACCCAGGTGGTATCACAACAGAGCTGGAGCTTGCTCTAAATGGAGCTTGCCCCATTTAACGTTTAGGACTCTAATTCATGGGTTGTCTCTGGAAAACAGTGAATGAAGGGGTTTGGTGGAACCTCGTAAATGATCATTTTCTTCCTTGCCTATGTTCTTAAACAATGTCCTTGGGAGATACGTTCCAAGACCACCAGTGGATGTCTGACACTGCAGATAGTACCAAACCTTATATATGCTATGTTTTTTCCTATATATAGATAACTGTGATAAAGTTTAATTCATAAATTAAGCACAGTAAGAGATTAATAATAGCTACTAATACAATAGAACAATTATAATTGTAATAAAAGTGAGGTGAATGTGGTCTCTCTCTCTCTCTCAAGTTATCTTCTTGTGCTCTACTCACCCTTGTGCTTCTTGTGATGATGTGAGATGATAAAATGCCTGTGTGATGTGATGAAGTTAGGTGAGCGACTTAGGCATGTGACATGTTAAGCTGTTTTTGACCTTCTATGAATAGTCAGAAGGAGGATCATCTGCTTTGGATGATGCTAGATCATGAAGCCATGATAATGTCGATGGCTGGATGTCAGGAGCAGACAATGTTGATGACTGAAGGGTGGGTAGAGTCTACACTGT
>NW_007730635.1:0-730 GCF_000696425.1 Galeopterus variegatus
CCCACCCTGCCAGCTCGTTCCAATTCTCTTCTCCCCTGGGAACAGATCCACAACTGTAGTGTCTACACAGAGATTTAATTAGGGAAGGAAATGCCAGTGCTCCCTTCTTCCAGGCATCCCCAACCCCCCACGACCTGTACTAAAGATTCTCTTAAGGGTCCTCTCCCATTATTGGCTTTAATGGGTGAAGGGAAAAAGGAAAAATCACTCCCCACAAATCCTGCATTCCCTATACGGCCCATGACAGGGTCAATCTCCCTCTCCTCAAGAGTAGGGGAGATTGCTACTTCTGGTTCTGCTACTTCTTTGAACTCCCTGGGACAGGAGTTTAGGATCTTTGTGGGTTCACTTTTAACCCATTTGCTTGTGCCAAGTTCCAAGCCTCCATAGCTGACACTTTAGCACCAAGAAGAGCTAATCCCCATATTGGAACATTACCTTAAAGACAACATGCAACTTGAGAGGATAAAACTTGATATACTGGGCACCATCATGACCATCATAATCAGGTGCTCTTTGGCCTTAGGGTCTGTTCCCATGGCCTTCCAACCTACATGCCCAAACCCATGTTTGACTTCATATGTATTCTGTTTATTTCTCTCTGATGAAGCCTATCTTCATCCTCTGGATCCTCCCTTCTGGCTGAAGAACCACCTTTGGGTGCTGTCTACTTATTTACCTGCACCGTATGCTAATCTTTTGTCATCCTTCTGCTATGGGTGCAGCATTT
>NW_007730635.1:1845-3148 GCF_000696425.1 Galeopterus variegatus
ACTTATTTACCTGCACCGTATGCTAATCTTTTGTCATCCTTCTGCTATGGGTGCAGCATTTTCATGGCGATGCAGGAGTATGACTACTGGATTGAGCTTCAACCACAACTTTTCCCACATGAGTTCTGACCAGGAGAAACAATTCTCAAAGTGTGACTAAGTTCTCTTACACTCTGCTCATATTAGTAACATGATGCCCAAGTTAGTATCGATGAGCGCTGAGCCATGAGGGAGATGCTGTAACATCACTTGTTTCTCATATTTCTATCTTACCTTCTTATCCTATTCATTCATGATAATAATGTTCATCTACAGCCACCACAATTCCCTGCACACAACGTGTGCCTGTCTGCCTCTTGTCTCTCATCTTCACCCACTTCCCATTCTCCTGCCAGCACTGGGTCATTCTCCATGATTTACATGGAGGGAGGCATCTCTGATCCCTCAGGGGGGGTTCAGCCCCATGCTCTGGACTCCCCCTGCACTTTGCACACTGGAGAGATGATCTCAGCTACTCTGTGTCTCTGTGTGTTCCTCTCAGTTGACTATCAGGTTCTGTGTACCTCCAGCATCTGACTCTCAGTGGACACAGTAAATGTTTAACAAAATGGTTCTCGTTTGATAAAAATGGTTTGCATTTTTATTTTACATTTCTCACCAGTAGTCTTATTTTTAAGGAAAAGTAGAAATAAAAAACATTGTAATTAAGCAACTGCTTATGCGAATAGGGAAACCGAGGCTCAAAGAAGCAAGGTAGATAGCTCATTAAATGTCTGAGCCTGATATGAACAGGCTATCTGGCTCCAAAGTCTAGGATCTTTCCACTATGCCTTTAAAAAAATAAAGGGAAGGAAGAAAAAGGAAGGGAGAGAGGGAGGGAGGGAGAAATTAAGAAACAGTACAACCATGCTTGTGTATTAAGGCTTTTTTGCCCTGGTTTGGTTAAGATAAGAATACCAAAAAGAATGTGGACTAGGAAATACCTCCATCTCCAGGACTATGGAAGCATCTTCCCCACTTACTCACATTCATGACCCCAAGTGGATAAGACCCTAGAGACTGGCACTAGTGTCCTCTCTAGACTCCTAGACACACTCTGAACATGGGGCCGATGCCTAACCCAGCCCATTCTAGCCACTCACTTGCTCACACACGACTACCGTTGGATTACATTAAGTTCCGCAAAACACTGTTAAAGAGCTGATGTTGCTTTCACGTTCTCCAGCTTCAGTCCAGCTTTGATTTCCCACCATCTCAGCAAAGGCAGCCACCGACTATTGGCATGGGCCTATGGGCTTTACCA
>NW_007730635.1:3266-6940 GCF_000696425.1 Galeopterus variegatus
TTTCCCACCATCTCAGCAAAGGCAGCCACCGACTATTGGCATGGGCCTATGGGCTTTACCACTGTATCGCAGGGGAAACGGGCATAGGGTTCTACGCTTGTTCACAGTCACTCATAGACCAGTCTCATCTAGAGGACAGTTGATGGCTTATTGATGTGATTCCTCTTATGCAACTGTTTGGATGATACTTAGGTGGTTTCCGGTAAGCAATACTTGCTCACAAAATGCCAAATATCATTTTTTACAAAGTGTGTAATAAGATAAAAGAGAGCATTTTATGAATTATGGAGTCTGGTAAACATATAAGGAATTAGGTTAAGAGGACAAGCTCTGATGTTAGTCACCTGGTCCAGTCACTTACTCCGTGGGGAATTTGAGACACGTTCCTGAGGCTCTGCAGCCTCAGTTTTCTCATGTGGAATACATCGCTGTTAAGAGTTCCAGTCCTTAGAATTGAATCACAATGATTGAAGGACCAGCAAGTCTATTACTAGAATGTATTGGGCTCCTGGTCAGCACTCAATAAAAGTTAGCAAAAGCATCCCCATTTGTATCATTCCCCCAAACCTGAGAAACACTTTGTGACAATTCATGGATACTTAAAACGTCTACTATGGAAATGTCACTGCTACTGACACACAGTCATAGACATTACTATTTGCCAATTGTCTCAAATATATATATATTTTCATTTTCAGGCACTGTTAATTTGTTTTAATTTAATTTACTAAATCTATTTGGGCTACATGGAGAAAAGTAAAACAAAAAAGGAAAAGCATTGCAAGCTGTTTGTTATAAGGTAGGCAAATGATAAACATTAAACCTGGTCCCATGTGGCTTTAAAGCAGTGCATTCTAGCACAGAAAATAAAATTTAAAAATGTATATAAAGATATTTGACTACCTCTCTTTCATTAAAAACTTATATGAAGATATTTGACTCCCTCTTTTTCTTTTTTCTTTTTTTTTTTTTTTTTTTTTTTTTTTTGTCTTTTGTCTTTTTCCGTGTCCGGCAACGGATCGCAACCCTCAGTGTTGCCCCCGTACCGGACTGGGGACCGGCAACGGATCGCAACCCTCAGTGTTGCCCCTGTACTGGACCGGGAACCGGCAACGGGATTGCAACCCTCGGTGTTGCTCCCGCGCCTCGCTCAGCCAGTGAGCGGGAACCGGTCTGTATGTGGGATCCGAACCCTCGGGCGGGAGCGCCGCCGCGCTTCCCAAGCGGCGCACTTATCCACTGTGCCACCGGGCCGGCCCTGACTCCCTCTTTTTCAAGTGTCAAAAATTAATGGTAGTCACAATTAAAGATCTAATATGATCAGCAAAGCACAGATATGGGGCTTTGATTTTTAGGCAAGCTAGAAAGGTGCTGTTGGCACTGCAAATATTTCCGGAAGGGAAAAATGCTGGTAGCTGCAATGAAGATTCCCTCTTACCTTGGCTACAGTATGACTCTGTGTTTACATTAGATGAGAATCCTATTTCTAAAATAATGTACTACNCATTTTCAGGCACTGTTAATTTGTTTTAATTTAATTTACTAAATCTATTTGGGCTACATGGGGAAAAGTAAAACAAAAAAGGAAAAGCATTTCAAGCTGTATGTTATAAGGTAGGCAAATGATAAACATTAAACCTGGTCGCATGTGGCTTTAAAGCAGTGCATTCTAGCACAGAAAATAAAATTTAAAAATGTTTATGAAGATATTTGACTACCTCTTTTTCATTAAAAACTTATATGAAGATATTTGACTCCCTCTTTTTCATGTGTCAAAAATTAATGGTAAGGCCGGCCCGTGGCTCACTCGGGAGAGTGCAGTGCTGATAACACCAAGGCCCCGGGTTCGGGTCCTATATAGGGATGGCCGGTTTACTCACTGGCTGAGCCTGGTGCTGACAACACCAAGCCAAGGGTTGAGATCCCCTTACCGGTCATCTTATAAAAAAAAAAAAAATTAATGGTAGTCACGATTAAAGATCTAATATGATCAGCAAAGCACAGATATGGGGCTTTGATTTTTAGGCAAGCTAGAAAGGTGCTGTTGGCACTGCAAATATTTCTGGAAGGGAAAAATGCTGGTAGCTGCAATGAAGATTCCCTCTTACCTCAGCTACAGTATGACTCTGTGTTTACATTAGATGAGAATCCTATTTCTAAAATAATGTACTACATGTTCTGAGCATGTTTGTTTCTTGAGTAACCTCACTTGTATGGGCATAAATGTACATCTTAACCCAAATTGTTATGTTTGTACTCAGTTGCAGAGCAGAACTGTTACCCCTGCAGCTGTAAGCATCAGATGACAGGGACCACCTCCAGCATGCATGTTTTCGTGCCAGGTCAAAGCGTCTTATGGTACCTTGAGTAAAGTTAATGAATACATATTCCCCAGCAGGAGCTTATTGAAACTGTCATTCTGTGTTTTCTATCAGGAATTCAAAACTGTGATCAGAATAAATTCCTTGTCTATCAGTGGGCTTTAAACTATTTACAATGAACAAATACAAATAGTTAATCTTAACAAATACTTAAGATCAGCAAAGCAAAGCATCGATCTGGGGCTTTGTTTCTCAGACAGGCTGGAAAGGAGTTTAAATAGTCTGATCCTTAAACTATTTACAATGAACAAATACAAATAGTTAATCTTAACAAATACTTAAGATCAGCAAAGCATCGATCTGGGGCTTTGTTTTTCAGACAGGCTGGAAAGGAGTTTAAATAGTCTGATCCTTAAACTATTTACAATGAATAAATACATAAGCAGGATAAATAGGGTGGGGAAAAAAAAGTCTTGACGCCAAAGAGACAACTTCTCAGAGTGTCAGAGGCTTCCTTTGGTTGATGTGAGAGAAAAAAAAATCCCTAGTTCCTCATTTTGTTGTGGTCTTTCTATCCAGTTTTTAAAACCATTGTGTTCATAGAAGGGTCACAGAACATGGGCAGTTGGCACCTTTGATACTGTTCTACTGTGGCATGCTGAAGTCCCCTCGGCATTGCCAGAAGCTGGCACAGGATGTCACTCAAACACAGCATGGGCTGCATGCATGCCAAGAGAACAAATGGTTCCTTCTCTAGGAAGGTTACACCCTTAAGACTGGCATTTGGTCACAGATGGGCAGTCTTCATTTCATGGAAATCTAACTTCTATCACCCAGAAGGGTGACACAACATTTCATTCCAAACTGTTGACATGGGCCGGGACAATTTGCACATGTTTTGTATGAAACACAGCAACTCAGAGAAACAACTAACCCCTTCACCTGTTCAAAAGATCTGTCTGTATAGGACCTTTGATCTGAACCCCAGAGTTAAGAGGGCCTTACATTTTAACTGTTCTCCAGTGACAAATCTTGTCAGGAGGGATTGAGGGAGCTTGTCACAAGTATTAATCCTAATTAAATCTTTGAACACTTAATATTATTTAAATCGAATAGTAGATAAATGATGCTAAAAATGAGGCACCCCCAGAAAATCTCTCAGAAGCCTGACTTTTCATTAAGGGTGGGAAAAAAAAGTTTGTCTATTGCTGAGGAGGAATAAAAAGTCTCGATACCACTTATTTTAATCTTTGTATCCCCTTTGAGGAAAGGGTGGAATTTTTAGCATTCTGCTGGGTCTGGCATGTCACAAATTGTTAAGTGCCTATGGCATGCAGGAAAGAAAAGAGACAC
>NW_007730635.1:7326-14094 GCF_000696425.1 Galeopterus variegatus
GAGGAGGAATAAAAAGTCTCGATACCACTTATTTTAATCTTTGTATCCCCTTTGAGGAAAGGGTGGAATTTTTAGCATTCTTCTGGGTCTGGCATGTCACAAATTGTTAAGTGCCTATGGCATGCAGGAAAGAAAAGAGACACTCCCCAGAGGAAAGCCTGTTGTCCTCCCTGAAATTGGGCCATGAACTGATCCTGTCATCACAGTATCCATCTTCAGTCCCAGGACTCAATGTTGCAAGATCCCCGTAAGCCAAATTCCATTACCCAAATACCATTACAGCCAAAATCTCCATCTGCCTAAAAGATTTGTCTGTCCCAGCCATCAGCCTCTTCACTGGCACATAATGTGAAGCCTTGGAATTTTATACAGAAAATGCCATCATGATAATAATTTAAGAGTCCCTTGGGGTTTGTTAGAATGAGAATCTGTCCCGTAACAGTTAGCATACAAATCATGGCTCCAGCTACACAGGCTTAAAACGAACTTAAGCAATCAGGATTCTAATTGGGAAATTGCATAATTCCCAAGACTTGGTTGGGCCTTTTCCCAACACAAAAGTACAAGGTGAGAGTACATTCTAGGATATCCACATGCAATATAGTGAAACTGGACCCCTACCTCACACCCTATAGAAAAGTTAACTCAAAATAAATCTAAAACCTAAATGTAAGAGCTACAGCTATCAAACTCTTAAAAGAGAACATAGATGTAAACCTTAGTGACCTTGGATTAGGCAATGTTTTCATAGATGTTATACCAAAAGCACAAACAAGGAAAAACTGATAAGCTGAACTACATCAAAATTAAAAACTTTTGTGTATCCAGGGAACTATCGAGAAAGTGAAAACATAACTCACAGAATGAAAGAAAATATTTTTAAGTCAAACATATGATAAGGTCTAGTATCCAGAATATATTTAAAAGATTTATTGGAGGGCAGAGCAAGATGGCCAACTAGAATTGCCTGGTGCTCTTTCCCCATCCCCCTGCCTCCCCAAAAAAGAGACCAAAACAATAAACAACTGTATTTTGACTGGAATGACTGAAGAAATATGCAGGGGAGTGACAAAATCTTCATGGAGTATGGGAGATAACAGCACAGAGAGCAAAGCCAGGCATCCTGCCTCTGCCTCACCACAAGGACTTGCTCAGAGTCAGGTGGAGAGAAGGTAGGCTGGAAAAACCACAGCTGTTTCCACGGCCGCCACAAGCACCAGCAATCCCTGCCACGAGGAGTCCCCCAGTTCTTTCTGGCCCCAAACCCAGTTAAAGACTAGCTAGGAACTTGTGCAGCCTCATGGCCTGATCGTAGAAGCCCAGGTAGAGCAACCCTGCCTCCTGACCTAAGTGGTTATAGCACAGTGCCATCCTGAAGCCAAACCCTTGGCTAGGGTGACCTGCCCTGGGGGCCAGTGAGAGATGACTCTCTTCTTCCTGAGGCCCCAGCTGCATTCTACCATATTCACATGTGTGCTTGCAGGACCATGACCCTGGCTGCCTGAAGCCTATGCCACACAGGGAGATTGAGACCCCCACGTCTGAACCCATGCAGTAGTCCCTCCTCCCACAGGTGAGCAGGCAGAATGGCTCAGTGGGAAGCCACCAATAAGCAGTGATCCACCACATTCGCATGCACCCACCCTGCACAACCCAAAGGGCTGCTAAGCCCACAGTTGCTCAAACTGGCCAACAACCAGTCCAGGGGTAGCTCCACCTCCCCGCCTCCCCCCCCCCCCCCCCCCCCCCCCCACAGCCTTCCACAGAGCTGCTGGGTCCTGCTGCACCAATGTATACCTGCTCCCTGACCAACAGCAACTGAGCAGTGGCCTGCCTTCCCATGGCAGGCCTCTACAGAGCCACGAGGCCCAATATACTGGTGTACACCTGCTCCCTGACCAACTGTGGATTGGGCAGGAGTGTCCCTTTCCTGTGGAAAGCTTCTATAGAGCTGTTGGGCCTGGATGTACCTTTGTAGGCTTACTCCAGGCTCAACACCTGACCTGGTGGCCTCTACAGAGCTACCAGGCCCTTTTGCACCAGTGTACATATGCTCCCTGACTGACAGCAACCTGGACAGCAGCCTTGCCTCTGACTGGTGGGTCACTACAGAGCTTCTGGGCCTTGCTACGCCTTTGCAGGCTTGCTCCAGACTTGACTGCTGATCTGGTGGACCTCCAGAGCTGCTGGGCCCTGTTGTGTCTGTGCACACCTACTCCGTGCTCAACAGGGAATTGGGGGATGGCTTTGCATCCTCAGGCAAGCCTCCATAGAACCATCTGGCCCTGCTGTCTCACACATGCCAGCTCCTTGCCAGGAAGTGGCAACCTTTCTTTTGACAGGCCTTCACAGAGCTGCTTGAACACTCTACCCTGCACCCAAACTCACCTGTTTCTAATCCAAAAACTCATTGAGCAATGCACCACCCGCTGGAAGAGATGACCTCAGAGCCGTGCACCTATGCCTGGCCTGAGAGCAGGTCAGGCAGCAACTCTGAGCCTCAGAGACCACCAAACAGCTAGTTGTCCCTCTGCATCCAAACTCATCTAGCCCAACAACCAGCCCAGAATCTCCAATCCAGCAAAATAGTACCAGTGTTGGCACAGACTCCTGAAGACTTCACTGAAGAGGATAACAACCAAAGAAACTGTACAGAGACTATGCTACTAAGTCCACTCAAAACCAAAGCCAATGCAACATATAGAACAGACACCCCAGGATCCACCTAGAATATAATTAAAATATTTTGCAACCCATTTTAAAAAGATAAGCAACACAATTTTAAAATAGGCAAGAGATAAACAAGAGATACAAAATGGCCAATAAGCACATGAAAAGACACTGAACAGCTTAACAATATTAGGCACTATGGAACTCAAAATCAAAACACAATGAGATACAACTTTATACCCCCTAGGATGCCTACAGTTTTTAAAACAACACTAATAAAAAGAAGCAAACAAAAAACCCCCAGAAATTAACAAGTATTGGTGAGAATGTGGGTGTACTTGAATCCTCATAAATTCCTGATTGGAATGTAAAATGATTCAGCACTATGGAAAACAGCCTGGTGGTTTCTTAAAATGTTAAACACAAAGTTACTATATGTCCTAGCAATTTTGCTCCTAGGTATATACCCAAGAGAACTGAAAATGAGTGTTCAAACAAAAATTTGCACACAAATGTTGACAACAGCATTATTCATAATAACAAAAAAGTGAAAACAAAACAAATATTCGCCGACTGATGAATGGATAAACAAAATGTGTCATATCCATCCAATGGAATATTACTCAGCCATAAAAAGGAATGAAGTACTAATACATGCTACAACACAGATGAACCCTGAAAACATTATGCCAAGTTAAAGAATACAAACATCACTAACCCCTGTGTGCTCCTGTTCCTAAGCCATGATTGGGGTCTGTATCCCAGCACCCTCCTGGGGTAAATGTAACCTTAAAGTAAGACTTTTGTCAAGAATCTAATTAGATAAAGTTTCACAGAAAACATTTGTAAGAATCATTAGGAAGTAAAAGGGGGCTGTATCCCAGCACCCTCCTGGGGTAAATGTAACCTTAAAGTAAGACTTTTGTCGAGAATCTAATTAGATAAAGTTTCACAGAAAACATTTGTAAGAATCATTAGGAAGTAAAAGGGAAAAGACTTCTAGTGGAAAACTAAAATGCATCATTATCACCAATATCAGTTCTTCCTAAGGCAGGTACTTTCTGGGCTCCTTGCAGCATAAAGTATACGAACCACTCTAGGGAATGATTATCTTCAACCACAAAAACATTTTCCCTGGTGTAACTGTCTCTTTGATCACGCTTTCTTTTGCTTCTTTTATCAGTAGAAACATTAAAATATGTCAATACCTTACTGTATTTGAAACAAGTTCTACAGTCTATTTTGCCAGTGTGATTTTTTCTAGAAAACAAACAAACAAAAAACACGTGGCTTATGTGTCTAACCAATGCAGGTAGAAACCCAACTAATTTATTGCAATGCTGTAATAAAAGCAATAGGGTGAGACTGTAAACATGTAAGTGATATAAGTTATGTGGAATGATAGAAAAAAAGTGCCAGAATTAGGAACAAGGAAAATAGTACGACTAGATTATATAATAAGAATTTGCTGAACTTATAAATAGTACTTTAAAACTAAAATATATGCTGCAGGCAGCCCCCACACAACAGATGGCAGGAGTATACCCAGGGATCTCAGCAGGAGTCATGGGAAGCTCCCATCACCGCCACAGACACTGCTTTGTGTGGGTGGTCTGCCACAGCCACCACCACAGCCACTGCTACTGTCAGGGCAGCTCAGTGCCACGGCAGCAGCCACAGCCACCATGCAAGCAGCCTGCTGACTATTTGATTGCAATGACACGAGGAGAGTCACCAGCAAAGCCCAGGGAAAGAGGTAAGCAAGAGCAGACCTGCACCCAGTGGCCCAGCCCACAAGGAATTACACTGCAACACATGGTAACACACTTGGGGGGTGGGAAGTATGTGTGTGGCCCCTACAACTTCCCTGATGTGGGGAGAGACACACACGTAGAATCAATAAACCCAAGATAACCAAATAGAGTAAGCAAGAAAATTCCCAATCACCACCAACCCATCCCCCAACAGAGAGAAGAAAGGACCCAGGAGAAGCCTCTGACTGTAGGAAAGAGGAAACAGAAACCCCACCCGGGGTCACCCATGCAAACTTAGGAGCTCCAGTATACCCCAGTGTACCCATCAGGGTCATAGAACTCTAGCCAGGGTGCCAACAAGCCCACCCAAGTTCACCCAGTCAAGAGCTGACCCACATCCTTAATGAACCAATACAATGTCACTAACCTCAGCAAGGAATTACTAAGTGCCCCAATGCCTAGGCCACCAAGGCACTCACACAGAATTGCAACACTGAGTACAGCCATAGTACCCAGACAGAAACTACACTGTGGTGTCTACTAAATACTAAAACACCCTGCTCAATGGTCAATATAAAACACATCTACAAGAGGAAGTCTTTCTCCTCAAAGCCCACTCCAGACTTGACAGAAGACTGATTAAGGAAAATGTGGTATATATATGCAACAGAATAAAAACACTTTGCCATAAAAAAGAATGAAATTCTGCCATTCACAGCAACAAGGATGAACGTAGAGAAAATGATGTTAAGTGAAATAAGCCAAGCACAGAAAGAGAAACACCACATGCTCTCACTCTTGAGACCAAAAAAATAAATAAATAAATAAACAAACTTTAAAAAAGGAAAGAAAGATACAACAATTACAATAATTTGTTGAACTTTCAAAAGGAGAGAACAGAACTGAGACCACCGGAGGTGGGAAAGGGAGAAGGGGATCGACAAGAAACTGGTAAAGGACCACAAAATAGGATTACATTGTGTAATGTTGAATATACTAATTATCCTGCTTTGAATATCACATATTGCACACAGATATGGGTGTTCAATGCTATGCCCCATAGATAGGCACAATCAATTATGTTTCAATAAATAAAAATAAATAAATAAATAAAACTAAAGTACAATATTTATTATGAGCACATAATTGACTCTTAATTAATAATAAATGAGTGAACAACTGGATAAATTAATGAATAAATGGCTGGCGAGTTTTGTATTTCATGCAAATAAACAGAATGACTTTTTTAAAAGCGTGCAAATGAGTCTTTGGTAATGACAACAGCATTGTTTTTTAGCACTATAGAGTCATTTTGCATGCACTGCCTTATTTGTTTGCACGACATTCTCGTGAAGGTGGATGAGAAGGTATAATTGTTTCCATTTTGCAGATTTATTATTTTATCAATTAAACAGCTGCAACATGCCAGGAACTAAGCAAAGCTCTAGGGAGAAAATGCTGATAAACACAGCCCTGGCCTATGCCCTTACACAGCACAGAATCTAACAGGGAAGGCAGATGTCCAACAAGGAATGCAAATCTCAGAAGGTCACAGCAAGGACAATGAGGCTTATAAATAAGGAAACAGAATCCCAAACGGGTTAAGTGACTTACATGGGGTCATACAATAGCTGGTCCAATGCCATGTCTTTTAGGGGGCAATTAGAAAACGGGGTCTGTTTAGTCTTTAAAAAAAATAGAATTAGTTCTAGGATATAATCATAGCATTCAAATATTTAAAGGGATATCATGTGGAAGAGAGAGCAGACCTTAGACTATGGGGCTGAACGGCATAAAATAGATCCTGGTGCCTGTGAAAAGCAGATGCGTCTAACGAGGTTCTGGTGAAAATGCTCGGGTGACAGAAAGAGAGGACTGGATCCTTACCAGGTCACCCATATGCACTTCAGGAAACACGAGAACAGTACAGTTCAGGGTGTGAACTCTAGGTCAGACAGACACGGTTCAAAGGCCCACGACCACCACCACCACCACTCACGAGCTGTTTCCTTGAACAAGTTACTTAATCCTTCTGGGCACCAACTTCCTCATTTGCAAACGGAGGCTAATAACAGCGCCTGTCTCAGATGCTACTTGTAGGATTCAATAAGATAAGGCATGTAATCTGTTTCACTCATTGCTTGGCACGTGAAACCCTGGGTAAATGCCTATTAAAAATAAATAAATATTTACTTAACGAATGGGTTGTGAATGGATAAAATAAAATACTCAGTAAGCACTATCAAAACTAGCAGTCATGGTGGTAGCACAGCTAAAAGAAACTCACATGGGGGTCTGAGGATGAAATGACAGACGGATGGATGCACTATTGACCCTACTGAGG
>NW_007730635.1:14627-15879 GCF_000696425.1 Galeopterus variegatus
GAACAGTACAGTTCAGGGTGTGAACTCTAGGTCAGACAGACACGGTTCAAAGGCCCACGACCACCACCACCACCACTCACGAGCTGTTTCCTTGAACAAGTTACTTAATCTTTCTGGGCACCAACTTCCTCATCTGCAAACGGAGGCTAAGAACAGCGCCTGTCTCAGATGCTACTTGTAGGATTCGATAAGATAAGGCATGTAATCTGTTTCACTCATTGCTTGGCACGTGAAGCCCTGGGTAAATGCCTATTAAAAATAAATAAATATTTACTTAACGAATGGGTTGTGAAAGGATAAAATAAAATACTCAGTAAGCACTATCAAAACTAGCAGTCATGGCGGTAGCACAGCTAAAAGAAAGTCACATGGGGGTCTGAGGATGAAATGACAGACGGATGGATGCACTATTGACCCTACTGAGGTTTGCAAATGGTGTCTCTGCTATCAGGTTGATAATGAGACTGACTTCTGTGCCGGGCAGTTTGTACTAAATCTTCTCAAAAATCCTTTACAATTCTTAAATTCCAAGAGAATAAAAAGTGTTGAATGGTCCAATTGTAAAAGTCAGGAAGTGTCTGTTCCTTCAGGGCAGCAAGAAAGGTCATGGAACTGCTATCATAAAGCTGTTTCTTTCTAGAAAAGGAATTAAAAGTCCTCCTCTCAATCCCTACTCCAACTTGTTATTTATAATACAAAAGTGCTTTGTTTTTGTACCTTTCTCTAAAAGAACATGGGAAGTTATCCCATAATGTACGAATGAGACTTCTTTTGTCTGTTCTTTCTTTTCCCCAAGCTCTCCCAAAGAAATACCCTGAAGGACTGCTGGAATCTTCAGGATATGAATTACGGTCTTTTACAATATTTGGTTTTCTTCCAGTTCTGCTTTGGATCTTTGACATCAGTGTGAAAAACAAACCCCTTGTTTCTTTTGAGATACAGAAAGAGGTTTTCAGATTGTGCCATCTTCTGGTCAGACTTGGAATCCAGTGTGACAGATTCCTTGCTTGCCTGTAGGGTGGAACCCAGTCTGTCCCATCAAGGAAGTGAGACAGGAAACATCTGTCTCCCCAGAACTTAATCCGAGCCTTTTGGGAAGTAACAGCTTGAACTGCATTCAAATTAAACCACGGGACAGTTTCAAAAGTTCAGTACTTACTTATTTGGAAACACATATTTCTGCTAATAAGAAATTACTCATTAGGTTCTGATGTAGGTTCAACCTCTAGAAAGGGGAATTGAATTGGGACCT
>NW_007730635.1:16327-17528 GCF_000696425.1 Galeopterus variegatus
AATTACTCATTAGGTTCTGATGTAGGTTCAACCTCTAGAAAGGGGAATTGAATTGGGACCTCCCTAAAACGCTCTTAGCTGCCAAGATCATCAGATGTAAAAGTCATTTTTTTTTCTAGTTTTCAGAACATACTCAAAACTACTTTTGCGACTTGGATAAAGACAGACTGACAGAGAGAAAACCAAGATCCAAGATCTGAACTCCCCAATCTATTTACTGTAACCAAAGGTCGATCAAGGATACGCACAAAGGAGCCATTCTAGAGAAACCACTTTATTTATTAAGACAAACTTTTGGCCCAAGCCCCTATGTAGAATCTTTTCTACAAATGAGCCACCAGGATGCTTTTTGTGTCTCTGCTTTAAGCCCCAAAACAGAATGACCTCCTTAACATGTTTTTCTTGGAACCACATCTTACAGAAGAAGCAGGGGAAGATTAACTCAGGTTAAAGAGTCCCATAAATGACAAAGTTTCTTCCTGGGCTCGAGAAAATCTAGATTCAGTCATCCATTCCGGGCCTTCCCACAGTGACACACAGGAGAAAGATGGCAGGTTTACCCAGGAGAGAGAGAGAGAGACAGACAGACAGCTCTTTTGTCTGCCTAGTACATAAGCTTCATGGAAGACCAAAACCTTGAGGAGGCAAATCTAAGACTCTGAGTCCTACAACCCAGGTAAAGGGCTCCAAATCTCTGCACATGTCTTATCGGCAGTTTCAATCAAGCTCTGGAGCCCAGCAATGCTCTGAAACCTCCCTCTCTGCACAATGCCTCTCCTAGCAAAGAGTGAAGGAGAAAGGGTCTCTTGAACCCACCTCTTTCTTTCCTGGGACTAGCAGCTTTCACCAGAACAAAATTCACCAGCACTTTTTGAATCTGAAATAGCTTGAACTTGTAATGCACACACAGCCGACACCGAAAAGTGGTACCTTTCAGATAGCTGAGACATCACTACTCTGGTGGTCCATTCTAGGCACAGAGAGCTGATGCAAAACCCACACCTCCACATGCAACTAAGATTTTTTTTAGGAAAGTATTTTCAGAAAATATTAAATATTTCAAAAAATGACAGGAAAAGAACATTATCAATTAGTCTCTATGAAACATATTGATATAGATGTTTTAAAAAGGACAGTAATCTGAAGACATATCCATATATAGACCTAAATATGTAGCTGATATGTCATAAGGTGGATCCTC
>NW_007730635.1:18070-20313 GCF_000696425.1 Galeopterus variegatus
CTGAAGACATATCCATATATAGACCTAAATATGTAGCTGATATGTCATAAGGTGGATCCTCGGACTATGTCTGCTTACAACTGAAAAGAATTTTGTATTAAAACCGTAATTTATGGGCCGAACCCGTGGCGCACTCAGGAGAGTGTGGCGCTGGGAGCGCAGCAGCGCTCCCGCCCTGGGTTCGGATCCTATATAGGGATGGCAGGTGTGCTCACTGGCTGAGCACAGTGCAGCTGGTCACAAAAAGGACAAAAAAAAAAAAAAACCCGTAATTTATAACTTTTTTCAAGAATAGACAGCTGCCAGAAGAACTCGGTTTTAAGGCACAGGATAAAGAAATACAGCATTTTCCAAAGTATGTTTCTTGGGACACTGCTCCCTCCAGATGCTTAGCAAAAAGGGTGCATGCACTGAAAAAACCTGGAGAAATACTCTGTGCTATATCTGCCTTCTGGCAGATTCACAATGCACATGAGCTTATGAAGAATCTGAGAAATTTGGAAGTAATGGAAAAATTTTAACAGATGAAACCTGTTTCACATCAAAATTTTCAAACTTCATCGGCCAAGTAATACTTATGTGGACAAACACCTAACAAGATCTCAAGGAGCTAAGGCTTTACAGAACCCATCATAGGACACTTTGATCATAAAATGAGTAGGTTTGTGAGGTTTTTATGGCTGATTATAATTTCCCAGAACGAGGAGAGAAAGGCCTCGACACAGGGACTTATGCAAGGTTGCTATGTAACTGAAAGCAATCCTACAGCATGAGAGCCGAGAGGATACTAAGCAAAAAAGGGCCTTGAGCTGCTGAGGACCCAACTGTATCATTCCAGGAAGCCTTTGCCCATAGCAACCGTATGAGTTCCAGTAAACGACAGTACAGCTTGTAGTAATGGCCACAACAACAAAAATCAGCTTCCCCATAAATCATTTAAGAAGTGAACCCCAACCCAGTGGTATTTGAAGAGCTGAATTCTAACATGAATATCGTCTCCATTAAACCCCATAGAATTCTTGCTGTCTATACAACTCTACCAAAAAAGATTGGATTTCTGTTTCTTCTCCATAAAAACGAGAATGCTTTTACAAGTCCTCCCAGTTTTGAGAGTTTGTAATACTCATGAACAGTAAAAAAGAAATCCACTTCTTTCCTTTTTGCTGTCTTTCCTAGAATTTTAGAACCTCTTTGTATGTTTTCTATGCTAGACATAATTACTTTTCATTTCTGGGTTACTGTCATAGAACATTGTGTTTCCTAGTTTTGTGGGGAGGGAGAATTGTGTACCATCAGAAGCTTCTAGGGGTTTGCAAATGGATTTTTCTGGCTGAAACCTGTTAAGGGTTAAGCAAACCTCCCTAGAGAAACTCGATATGCTTTGCCTCTCAAGAGTAGTTAGTCACTAACTGGCCACATTTTCCCCTTCCACTTGACCTTTGTCTCCCACAGAGAATTCCCGTGCAAGGATTTGGTTCTCCTTTATTTTGCTACTTCAGGCAAAAAAGGATTAAGCACCATGCCCCGAAAACTGACTCTTTTGGGTCTGGGTTTCTTCAGCACTTACTATTGCACTAAAAGCTGTTACTAACACCTGAGAAGACTTGCCACACGCTGTTGGGAGCAGAGGTCCCATCTGCTTTCTACAAAAAGCCCAACGTGAAGTGCCATCTACAAGTGTTAGTTCTGACTGGGAAGTGCTCATTTCAATAGAGATCAGAGAGAAGCTGCACGTTTGCTTTCATGAACAGAGACTTTATTTCCATGCAAGGATGCTGCAACTGATTTTTCCAAGCCTTTGGAAAATCTGCTATGGAAAATCTATATCTAACCAAAGAGGTATCCATGGTCACTTCTGCCCAGGTTAAGGAAAGAATCAGATGATTTCCGGTCACAAATTGCTGCTATCATGAAGCATGACAAAGCAAGAAATTTGAGGAGGGAAGCAAAAAGGCCAGGATGAAAAATTCAAAGACCTTATCTGGTCTCCCTATGAAGAAGAGTCCCAGCCATCTGTAACTCAGTAAGTCTTATACTGTCTCATGTTTCTAAAATACTTTTGGACTTTTCTAAAGAAGTCTCTGCCAATCTGAGTCCCTGCTGTCTCTAGGGACTTGTGTAATTACAAATATTCTAAAGGTAGATATGCTCATTTAGTTGATGTATTAGTCCATTTTTGTATTGCTATAACAGAATACCTGAGACTGGGTAATTTATAAAGAACAGAGGTTTATTTGGCTTAC
>NW_007730635.1:20759-23105 GCF_000696425.1 Galeopterus variegatus
GTTGATGTATTAGTCCATTTTTGTGTTGCTATAACAGAATACCTGAGACTGGGTAATTTATAAAGAACAGAGGTTTATTTGGCTTACGATTCTGAGACAGCTGCATCTGGTGTGGCCTTCAGGCTGCTTCTACTCATGGCAGAAAGTAGCAGGCAGCTGGCGGGTACAAGCAGATCACATGGCAAGAGGAAGCAAGAGAGACAGAGGGGAGGTGCCAGGGTCTTTTAAACAACCAGCTCTCAAGGGAACTAATAGAGCGAGAACTCACTCAGTAACCCCACCTCACAGGGAGAGCATTAATCCATTCATGAGGGATCTACCCCCATGACTCAAACAGCTCCCAACACTGCTACACTGGGGATCAGATTTCCACATGAGTTTCAGGGGGACGGCACATCCAAACTCTATCAATTGGTGATAATAACCTTCTTACCAACAGTTTTCTTTGTCTAGCTATGATTAAGGAGAAGAGCCTCAGAGAAGTTCAACCTGAGTCATTTTCAGTATTTGGAGTTTGTTTTTCTCTTTTGGGATCCTGAAAAACTTCAAGGATCAGAAATCTGAGGGGATGCCCTGGGACAGGATTCCCCCAAGTAAATTTGCTACTTCATTTTCTTAGAACTTTGACTCTCCAAAAGTTCCAGAAGGCTCTACTACTTTAGTTACTGGGCTCTTAGCACTAGTATCACCAGAGGTCCTTTTCAACAAACCTTACAATCTAACTTCTTATTGGCATTGAGTCTGGGTCAGCTTCTTACAGAGGGTAGGAGAACTGTCACCAAGGAATGGGTGGCACATACTGAGCCTGAAGTGGAGACTGTGGTAGTTGCCTGGCCTTATGAGAATTTGAATTCTCAGCTCACTATTAAAATCCTCCCACTTTTTATAGGTTTCTGTCTTTTCTCATCTTACCCCTGCTTTCAATCCTTCTTAATATGAAATTCTCAACTCCAGCCCCAGGGAACTATTGGAACACATTCCAGCAACAATCAAGGATATCATCAATGACTTCTCCTTTTCAGTGGATATTTGCAGTTAATACTGACCCCAGATGGTTTTCTTAATTTCTGCCCTCTTTAGATGTAGCTACTTTACTTTATCATCAATGCATTTGAAATATTAAAAATATTTTAGGCAAGGGGAAACACTGCCCTCTACAGGACACATGAATCTCAGTTTTATTAGTGATCACTCATAAGCACAGCACATTGTTTTTTAGGGATTGTTCATTGTTTTCTCCCTTTACTTTGAGGTTCATATAGCTGGTGACAATCTTGTTAGCTGGAATGACTTCTGCACACATTTACTGCTCCAGAATAAAAAGAAAGACAATGCCAAGAAATTTTTTTTAAGTTATTTTTTGTTTCGCAAAAAAAAAAAAGAAAAAATCTGATCCAACACTGTTCCCACAATCTGGTCAGCACAAGGTCATTTTGGATCTGAAGTTCATGAGGGCCCCTCAATGTTATCGGGAAGGCTGGGTCCTTTCTGGTGGTACCATAACACTACATAGCTAAGAGAAAAGGGGGTTTCATGGGTTCTTTGGGTTTTTCTTCCACGTTATGTGTAGAAAATACGGAGCTATATCTTCTCCAGTGTGTTGCCCCACACTTCAGCAACAATTAAGCTCTTTAAAAATTCAGGGTTAAATTAATATGATTTTATGATGTTAGTCTCTGATGACCCCAGCTAAGTAGAATCACTATAAATGGGAAGATAAATAGTTACCTCCATAATCATATAGACATAACCAACAGCAGTTTTAGAGAAAAAAAAAAGAGAGAAAGAGAGAGAGAGAGGAATGCTATATATTTTTTCAAATAAAAATTAAAAGAATTTTCAGAAGCTAAAAATAAGTCTAAAAACAGTACATTGATTAGAAAATATAAGGTAAGGGCTGGCCTGGTGGCGCACTGCTACAGTGCGCCGCTTGGGAGCGTGGCAGCGCTCCCGCCAAGGGTTCGGATCCCACATACAGACCGGTTCCTGCTCACTGGCTGAGCGAGGTGCGGGAGCAACACCGAGGGTTGCAATCCCGTTGCCGGTCCCGGTCCGGTACGGGCGCGACACTGAGGGTTGCGATCTGTTGCCGGTCACGAAAAAAGACAAAAAGGAAAAAGAAAATATAAGGTAAAGTGATTAGTGCTAAATTAAATGCTAAGGAGCCTCTCTTAGCCAGAAAGAAAAACTTGGGTTAAAGGAAAAACAGAGAGGGTAAAACTTCAGAAGTTCTTGAGGCATATATCAAATAAATAAAGTATAATTCTGTACCCTTAATTACAAACATCTTTTTTTTCTTCCCTCCCCCCCCCGCCAGGTTTTTGGTGTATTTATTTATTTATTTTT
>NW_007730635.1:23960-24290 GCF_000696425.1 Galeopterus variegatus
TATTCCCAGCAGTGGGATAGCAGGGTCATATGGTAGATCTATCTGCAATTGTTTGAGGAACAACAACTTTACAGGAAAAAAACAAGCAACCCAATTAAAACATGGGCAAAAGAGCTAAATAGGCATTTCTCAAAGGAAGATACACGAATGGCCAACAGACATATGAAAAAAATGCTCAACATCACTCAGCATTCGGGAAATGCAAATCAAAACCACACTGAGATACCATCTCACCCCAGTTAGAATGACTAAAATCCAAAAGACTGAATGATAAATGCTGGCGAGGTTGCGGAGAAAAAGGAACTCTCCTACATTGTTGGTGGGACTGCA
>NW_007730635.1:24777-27411 GCF_000696425.1 Galeopterus variegatus
AATCTGTCCTTTCCGTTGTAGAGTCAACACTCTTGGAGTATGGAGCAGACAAAGGATAGGAAGAGGGAATATATATTCATTGAGTGTCTGATTTTTCAAAATGTCATTCAAGCCCCACAACAATCCTGTGAGAAAACTGAGGCCTGGAAAGTTTAAAGAAATCTTCCCAGTGTTTCCCAGCCCATTAGTTGTGGATGGACAACAATCCAACCCACGTCTGTCTGATCCCATGCACTTCTCACTGGTCCCTGCTGCCTCCCAAGCAGGTCACTACATAGAGCTGCATGTGGATCATAACTTGAATGGGGGCCTCTGTGTTTCTGCACAAAATACTCAAACAGTCGAGCAGCCCATGTCCAAAGTTAGGTCATATAATTTCCAGCTGATAGAAACAGCCCCATAACTAATCTGTTTACATCTACTCTTATTCTTTTTCAAGCCATTCAGATAATCCTTTCCAAATTAATCTTACTACAACACAAGCCCATTAACCATAAAATTAAATCCAAACCACTTGACCTTGAACCACAAAGTCCTCTACAANGCCCATTAACCATAAAATTAAATCCAAACCACTTGACCTTGAACCACAAAGTCCTCTACAATCTGGCATATTCCCATCACTTTTGGCATTCCTTTACAAACTCCCCACTAAGGCAAATGGGAATATTCACGACTCCTAAGCACGTTGGTATACCATTGCTGGCTTTGAACGAATGCCCTGTTACTGACAGAAGTATCCTCTTTTTTGGCCCTCTCTCCCTCCACCTCCACCAAGAATGATTTCAAATGCTAAGGGTTCCCCTTGTGGTTTCCAGGACCCTAAACTTAGACTGCCTTTTTTCTGCCACTTACTAGCTGAGTAACCCTGGATAAGTCACATAACCTCTCTGTCCCATTGTCCTCAACTATAACATGAAGTTAATATCAGTACCGACCTCATAGGGTTGTTGTGAGGATTAAATTAGTTAACATATGATACTTAAAAGTGTCCAACACACAGTAAATGCTCTGTAAACTGCCATCAAAATCATCATCACCACCATCATCATCATCACTGTCATTTCCTCTTCAAATTTTCCATAGATCTTTTAGTACCTCAATGTATTTAGCATAAATAAATGTGCCGTGCAAGATTTTGTTTAAATTCTCCTGTATTTTTGTCCTATATCTTAGATCAAATGTCATATCTATTTTTATATGACCTATAGAAATTCAAACAGAATACACCTGGCTGAGACAGAAATCTATAAAGGGAATTATTATCTTGGTTTCTCCTACTCTGAACAGCAGAATCTTGACTCATATAATACTAAAATGTGTTTTATTAAGCTAACATTTGTTGAACACATAGTTTGTCCCAGGACTTGTGCTAAGTATTCTGCTTACACCGTCTTATTTAATCCTCACGGTAATCCTATGAGTTATAATTAACCCCATCTTATAGTTAGGAAAACTGAGATTTAGGGGAGTAGGGTAGACATAGTCAAGTAAGCACCACAAATGCAGATGATTAAGGCATCTTAATACACACATTTTATTTACAATTATTGGCATAAATTATACAATTGACTCTGACATGCCACACTTAAGCTCTCATGGAAATGTCCAGATCCTCCTGATTCAAGGCCTAGTGAGAACGCTTAGCTAGTGTGGCCAAGAACCTCTGCTCTAGAATCTTCCTTTCTTTATGTTGCCTCTCCTTACACTCACTCCCCTTGATAATTTCATCTAGGCTTATGGTTTTGAAATCAGTATGTCGTCAAAGAGATACCTGCACACTCATGTTTATAGCAACACTATTCACAATAGCCAAAATGTGGAGTCAACCTAAGGGTCCATTGACAGATGAATGGATAAAGAAAATGTGGTATATTTACTCAATGGCATACTATTTAGCCATAAAAAAGAGTGAAATCCTGTCATTTGCAGCAACATGGATGGAACTGAAGGTCATCATATTAAGTGAAGTGTGCCAAACACAGAAAGAAAAGTGCCACATGATTTCACTTATTTATGGCATCTGAAAAAGTTGATCTCATAGAAATAAAGAGTAGGGCTGTGGTTGCCAGAGACTAGAAGGGGGAGCCGGGAGGCGAGTATAGGGAGAGGTTGGTCAATTGGTGCAAAATTACAGTTCGACTAGAGGAATAAGTTCTAGAGTTCCAGTACACAGCGGGCGACTGTGGTTAACAATAATATGAGGTTACTGCAAAAAGTTCATGGAAAGATTTGTATCACCTTTTAATTCTATTTTTCCATGACCTTTCAGAAGTACCTTCCTATAGTCTATGTTTCAAAATAGAAGACAGGATTTTGAATGTTCTTACCACTAAGAAATTATAAATACCTCAGGTGATGAATATGCCAATTAACCTGATTTGACTATTATACATTGTGTACATGTATTGAAACATCACACCCATAAACAGGTACGATTATTATGTCAATTAAAAATAAATAAGTGCAGGGCCTGCCCGGTGGCGCACTGGAGAGTGCGCCGCTTGGGAGCGCAGCAGCACTCCTGCTGAGGGTTCGAATCCCATGTGGAGACCAGTACCCGCTCACTGGCTGAGCGCGGTGTGGGCGCAACACCGAGGGTTGCGATTCCGTTGCCAGTCCCCGGTACGGGCG
>NW_007730635.1:27826-32418 GCF_000696425.1 Galeopterus variegatus
GCGCGACACCGAGGGTTGCGATCCTGTTACCAGTCAGTAAAAAAGACAAAAAGGAAAAAAATAATAATAATAAATAAATAAATAAGTGCATAAAATAAATACCATCTAAATGCTTATAGCTCCTCAATATTTATTTCTAAGTCAGACCTCTTCCCCCGAACTCCAGAATTATGCAGCAAGCTGCCTTCTCAGGATCTCCACTTAACATCTCAAACACAACATGTAAAAAGCTAAACTTCTGATTCTGCTCCTTCAGACTTTCTTTAACCACAGCCTTCCCTGTTGCCGTTCTTCAGGATCTTGATCCCAAACTCTCGGAGTCATACTTGACTGCTTTTTCTCTCATCCTCCATACTCAGTGTTTACGAAATACAAGTGGTTCCACCTCCAAGATATATCTAGAATCTGAATATTTCCCACCACTTCTATGGTTATTGCCTTGGTCTGAGATGCCACCGTCCCTTATCTGGATTGTTGTAATCCTGACTGGTCTACATGACTCCACCGTGGCCTCCCCAGGAGCTAGCCTCATCACAAACACCAGAGAGATCCTGGTAAATCACAAGCCAAATCATATCACCCCTCTACTCAAAACCTGTCAATGGTTTCCCATCTCATTCACGGCAAAAGTCCAAGTCCTCCTTATGATGATCAATAAGCCCTATACAGTCAGACTCTATCATCTCTTTGAACTTGAGTCCTACAAATTTCCACCCACCTTTCCTCACTTAGTTGAACCACTCCAGCCTTCTTGCTGTTTGTTGAACTTATCAGTCACAATCCTACCTCAGGACCTTTACACTTACTGCTCTCTGCATCTGAAAACCTCTTCCCTAAATATCTCACAACTTGTCACTCACCTCATTAGGTCTTTGCCCAAATGTCACCTTCTTAAAGATGCCTGTCCTGTCCACCTTACTGAATCTGGCAACTCCATTTTCTCCCCCTTACCTGTTTTTCCCCCATAGACCATATCACCTTTGAATATAATAATTTCCTTATTTATAATGCTTATTGTTAGTTTCCTTCTGCTAGCATGTAAGCTCCATCGGGGCTTGGATTTTTATCTTTTTTAATCTCAGAACAAGGAACAGTAAAATGTGGTAGGTGCTCAATAAACACTTACTGAAGGAATAAATTAGTAGATCTGAGATTCGATCCCAGGCTCTCTGGACTCTTGACAACTTGATGACCACGCTGCCCTCTAGTAGAGGAGAGTTATATTTGGGTCTTTTTGTGTAGATCAGAGCTCCTCTGATGAAAGTCTACATCAAAAATAAATATCCTGTAGCTAGCAATGCTGGGTAACACCATCACACATCCACTGGCTGTTATTGCTTAGATACACTGCAACTTAAAATTTTTTTCCCAGTGTTATGTAGTCCATATTAGCATAGTACTAGGCATAGAATGTAAGCAGGCAGACATTCATTAGGCTTCATGAGCAGGGCCAGAGGCTGGGTTGGGGGATAACGTGGAGAGAAAGGAAGACAGGCACAAGTCACCAGGGACAGGCCAACTGGCAAGAAGCCTCATGAAAGAGCACGTCAAATGTGAATTTCTGTTGATCCAGAGGCTAGCCCTCAGCTGTTGAGTACAGGCTCAGGAACCTAATCTGCTCATGTATTAGAGAAAATATGAGCCTCAAGAGCGGATGTCATTATCTGGGAGCCCCAAAGTGATAATGGAAACCAAAATGGCAATTCAGAATTTAAAATTTCCAGTGAGTACCAAGATTTCTGAGGGCACTAGGTACTCATTTCACTAGCCAATGTATTTTCTCCTGTCTATGAGCTATTCAAGAGGCCAAAGCATTATCTGGTGCCAATATATTAATTTACTATGAAAACGAAATTGACATGGACCAATGTAAAGCCAACCCAGGTGCTCAAGAATCCCAGACCCAGGTTGGTTTAAAACTGTGTTAAAACAGTTCATACCTGCAGTTGACCCAGAAGACAGTCGAAGTGAAAGATACAAAATCTCCCATCCCTGAGAAGATGAGACTAATACTAACTAGCAGAAGGTCATACAAGCAGCATGTAAATTTATATTTAATGGTTCATTACTAGCTAGAAGTGTAGCATGAGTTATTGAAGGAATGAGCATGAATTGCAAGGGGGATGATGGATGGGGTGGGCCAGAACAGAGGAGATGGGCCCCCCTGAGAAACTGTGAGATGTCAGCCTAGGTTTAAAAAAAAAAAAAGTGAGGCTGGGAGCTGGCTGGTTAACTCAGTTGGTTAAAGCACGCTGCTGATAACTCCAGGGGTCCAGGGTTCAATCCCTGTATTGGCCAGCCACAAAAAATAAAATAAAATAAGGAGGCTGGCTTTGGAGGGTCTCGCAGGAGTCAATAGAGCATCTTTATAAAAGCTCCTGAATAGCAGTCTGAAATAATAAGCCATTCTATATTGTGTGAGCCAGATACAGTTAGGATTTTCCTGTTGCTTAAAACAGAAAATCCGACCCAAACAATAAAGGGTATGTATTGGTTCTTGTGATTTGAGGTATGGAAGCTTCCGATACAGTTGGAACAAGGCTCAGATTCCATTTCTCTGTAATTCAATCAGTTTTGTCCTCCTGTACGTATCAGCTTTGTGCTCAAGCTAACAAGCACTCCTCATGATAGTAAAATGCCCATAGAAGTCCTAGGCTTCATTTCTACATATTGGACAGAAACGCTGCCCGATAAAAACAGAATAAGAGCACATTCGTAATTTTTAATTTTTGAGTAGTCCCATAAAAAGAAATAAAAAATAATATGTAAAATTAATTTTAGTGACATATTTTATTTAACCCAGTGCATCCAAAATTTTACCATTTCAATAAGCAATTGACATAAAAATTATTACGTATTTAACTTCCTGCTTTTTTCTGATATTTCCCAGACAACACCTTCATGATCAAACAAGAGCAAGCCCCTGGCAGTTGGAGTCCCTCCAAACTATCTATCCCTCGTAGCTTTGACTGCCCTATTCTAGATTGGGTCTTTTGCTGTCTGCTTACAATGCATCAATAAAATGGCCTCCTTACTTACCTCTGTCTTTTTTTTTTTTTTTTTTTTTTTAGCAAGGAAATGAGTTTTTACTTCTGTTAGCAGAAGAGTTAGACTCTAAACATCTGGTCATGTATCAATATCAAGATTCATTCATTAATTGATAATTAATGTCCTTTTCCAAACAGAAGGTTTTCCTTCACCTGTATCTGTCCCCTGCTCACCACATGACACTCCCTCTCCCCAGACTGTGACATCACCTTCCTTACCAGAGACAGAACGCACTTTTTATTTTCTCTCCCTGCCAGGTGGGAGCCTCTTCTTCATGACCCCCGCTTCCTCTCCCCTTTCTTACCTGTAGCAAATAATTGTGCAAAGCCTGCAGAAAAAAAAAAAAACAAAAAAACCCAGTTTGCTGATAAAGGGAAATGCTTAGGGAAGCATTCAGACATTACCTTCTATTACACATGCTTCCGTGTGCAGGGTACTGTGGGCAGAGTACTTGCAGCTGGAAGAAGGAAAGATGAGGCAAGGCAGCACCTCCCATAGACAGCTTACAATGATTAAGTAAAGAAACTGCTCAGGTATAAACACAGCTTCGAGTTTCAGAAGACAGCGAAGGTCAGGAAACCCATGGAAGAGTCCAGAAGAAGTCACGCATGGCGGAGTCCTTCAGTCTTTTCTTTGACTCAGGCAATGTTTCCATGATGAAACCAGCTGGGGATCAGGGGGAGAGAGAGCTGGATGGGGTGGGGGTAAGGGGAATTCTTTGCTTAAAAGAAAGACAACAACGCTACAGGCAAGTTATGAACAGACAGCAAAATGGCAAAATCTGTTACAAATGGAGTGAAACCTAGAATAAAGTTAACAAAGGGATTTGAGGGCAAAGCTGCATAGAATCCTCAATTTCAGAACACTTGAAGAAAGATGCACAGGGGAAGTCCTTGGGTCTCTGACGGTCTGAGTTCTCCAGTCCTGACCAGGGTTATACTAATAATTTCAGCAATAAAATATACCATTGCTTTTGAGTTTTGTTCTTTCTTTTAAACAGACTAAGTACATGTTAATGATTCATTTGTTAATTTTATCCTTTATATTCCAACCAAATCACATGGCTTACTTATTCTGTAGTGTCTGACACCAAAGGAAGCCCAGTGACACATACAGACCTGCACCAAGCACTTTTTACAAGGTGGCATCAATTGAAATTGCAGGCACAGTGACTGTGAGTGGACTTTTTCAAAGTGCCATCTTGGCCAATCTTTAATATAAGAAAGTGGTATATCCTGAAACTTTCATTTCCATCACATCTGTGGATATGTATGTAGGAGTGAATAATACATTCGTTACCATGAACAGTTCAAAAAAAAATTGAAAGCCACTGCCTTAACGAGAATGTCTTTGCTACACACACAAACCTATTCAAAAACATTAAAGCTCATAATCTTGGAAACCTAAGAGAAAAGAGAATTTTAGAAGGTTAAATGATTCCATGTCTCATCAATTATACAGCAACTCTACTCACATAAATATTTTTACCTTAGGGCCGGCCCGGTGGTGCACTGCTGTAGTGCGCTGCTTGGGAGCGTGGTGGC
>NW_007730635.1:33583-36270 GCF_000696425.1 Galeopterus variegatus
ACCACTCCTGGAAAGAGGCTCTGACCAGCCTTTCACACGTGGCCTTACCCTGTATGGCAAGAAGTTCTAGCTGGAGAACTGCACAGGTATGCAGACCCACAAATATCAACCCTGCGAAAACACTGTATTTGTTATTAAAAGTATTCAACGTCTTTGCTATGATGGCATTGGGACAAGTCGTTCAGTGCATATCGCAGGCTGGTAGCAACACTTCAGAATCTAGCCCAGTGTTACAGGGAATAACTAGGAATGGCAATGCACCTGACGTGACCTGACATGTTGTTGAATCTGTATAATAACAAAGTGAAAACCAATTCATTTCTGTTTAATGCTTAAAAATATTTTTTCTCCCTGTGCTAATGTTGCTATCTCTATTGGTTAGTTTTGTGTGTCAGCTTGGCTACTACCCAGTTATTTAACCAAACACTGATCTAGGTGTTGCTGTGAAGGTATTTTGTAGATGTGGTTAGTATCTACAATCAGTTGACTTTCAGTAAAGATTACCTGGATAATGAGGGTGGCCAATCAGTTGAAGGCCTTAAGAGCAAAAACTGAGGTTTTCTGGAGAAGAAACTTTGCCTCAAAGGCTGTAACATCAGTTCCTACCGATTTTGCAGCCTACCAGCCTGCCCTACAAATTTTAAACTTGCCAGCCCCCATGTATGCATGAGCCAATTCTTTAAAATAAATCTCTTAATACCATATGTACATATCTCATTGGTTCTGTTTCTCTGGAGAACCCTGACTGATAAACTACATTTTGCCCAAAGTAATTTAGGATGTTGTAGATGTAACCCAGGCCTGACTGCCCTGTTTTTCTTATAAAAGGGAACCAGATTTGCCCCATGTCTCTGAACTGCCAAACATCCAAGTAGGAATCTACAGTGCTCACACACAACTCACAGTGGAGCTCTTGCGCTATGCAAGAGCCAGGCTTCCTGGTTACAGGACACACCTCGCAGACTTTTCCCCTCAGATTTCAAGACACTCCAATGACTCAGCAAAGAAAAAGAGAAAGCATAAAATTTGGACAGCAGACACTGCCAACATGCCCAAAGGACAGAAGCTTGCCATCACTGTCAACGGGAAATTCACTTTTTGGATGTGTCCTTTTCTTGGGAGTCCTATCTCTGGCAGGATCTAACCTGCTTTAAGCAAATAATGACTTTGGCAGCTCCAAGAAAACCCAATGAATAAGAAAACCTCTAGGTTCAAAGAAAAGGAGGATGCCTTCTTGTTGGAGGTCAGCTGTCCATTGGTCTTATTTCAGTCTGCAACGAAAGAGACTGCCTACTCATTGTTCTAGGTTTTATTTCTTTTCAAGTCTTTGGGGTTGTCTTTTTGGAATATAACCCACTGGAGCCCAAGGGAACAGCATGCATGCCTGCATGTTCATACACACAGGGCATGACTCACCCTGACCCCAAGACGTCAGCTGCCCACAGTCCTGGGGGAACAGACTCTGTCTGTGCCTCCTCTGCAAACCCCTTGGTTAATCCAGCTGGTGGTCAGGACTGTACCCTGTCATTAAGCCGTGTACTTGACCACAGAGCTCAAAACATTTTAACAGCACGGGCTTGTTCAATCCTTGTAATATTTTGTAAGAAATGTTTGAGATGCCTTTGCTTTTTAATTTCTGTTTTGCATATGGAGAAACAGGACCAGATTTGTTGAGTGACCCTTTGATGGTCACCGAGTGATTCAGGATTAAAATCAAAGACTCTTGACTTTCAACCAGAGGTGCTAACTTCCCTAAACCACTGCCACACAAACCCTTCCTCTCCCTCACCAACACTAACCCTTTCTTTATGCATTTGGCATTTGTTTGGCTCTTTTTTTTTTTTTAGAGTATACATACATTCACATAAATACATCTGTGTTTCTGCAGTTTTAAGTGATGTGCTGTGTTACTGTCATAACCCAAAAGTATAAACATCACCTGCCTTTTACATTAGAATATGACTTGTAAAATATATGCAGTTTCTTAGAGATACACAATTCAGGATAGCAGACAAAAAGCCCTGAGAAATCCTGTAGAAAACAAACAGTTAACTCTATTTAAACATATTTTCCAAACTAACTTGAACAGAAATCACTTTTTTCCCTTCTACACCCCATTCCCATCATCAGAACAACAATACCCCTTTGGAAACGCTGAGTAACGTCATAATCTCTTTGTAGCGTAGGGTTGGGTGTGTGAGCAGGGACCACCCCCAACCCTACCCAGTAGTCCACCTTGCTATGCAGAGTTCACAGAATTAGTCTCAGGGTGAGCAGGATCTCTGTGGTCTGCCAGGGCATTCGAATGTTTGACAAAAGCCAAGTCTCATGACTGTTTTTTGATCCTGAGATTATGGAGCACTGAGCAGATTAAATGGTACTCTGTCCTACTTTGTGGGTCCTCCCCACCCCTTCCAAAGCGCACAGGCATCTACACCCAAGGCCACCTGGAGTCCTCCTTCTGCTATTCCACCTTTGACACCACTTTCAGTCTGTTAGAAATGTCCTTCAGCCACCATTAGTCCCTTGACCTTTGTGAGGAAAATAGTAGCTTAGTCAGGCCCCCTCACCTCAAGTCCAGTTGGGGGTGGTGCAGCACATTCTTTGTAAACCAGTTGTGTGGGAATGGAGTTAGTGAGCATGTGCACCCATGTATCCTTTTGTTTGTTGCTATTCTTGTGTGTTCT
>NW_007730635.1:36711-37719 GCF_000696425.1 Galeopterus variegatus
CCACCTTTGACACCACTTTCAGTCTGTTAGAAATGTCCTTCAGCCACCATTAGTCCCTTGATCCTTGTGAGGAAAATAGTAGCTTAGTCAGGCCCCCTCACCTCAAGTCCAGTTGGGGGTGGTGCAGCACATTCTTTGTAAACCAGTTGTGTGGGAGTGGAGTTAGTGAGCATGTGCACCCATGTATCCTTTTGTTTGTTGCTATTCTTGTGTGTTCTTTGGTGTGTGAAGCAGTGGCTAGGCAGAGCTTGCCTCTAAAAACAGAGCATGTTTACTTTGCTGGCAGCTGCTCAGTTTCACTTTGGACTGCCTAGCTCTTAGCCATGTGTGTGCTAAATAAAGACTATTCTTTCTTCAACCAAGCCTCCAAGGACCTTTTCCTGTTACCTAGGTCATAGACCTGCATGTGAAGAGTTTGTGAATGGGTTCAAGGGGTCTGTGAGCTCCAGATCCAGCCCTAGCTCTACAATCCTTCAAAGGTAATTTGACTATTGGGATGTTCCTAAAAACCTGCTCAATTCTCCATCTATCCCCAAACCAAAGCCATTACTGATGTTGGAGGTAGGGTATAGAGGGCCTGATAGTCAGCCTCAACCCACCCAGTCCTTTTACCAGTTTCTTGACTCCACCATAGGAGAATTCAAGGGCAGAGTCACAGTAGACAGTGAGAACAAGTTTAATATAACATAAGAAATACAGGTTCCACGGAGGGAGTGTGACACAGCTTCAGAGACTGAGCAGGGCCCACACCAAATTTAACATGAAAGCAAGAAATACACACTTAAAGTTCAGTACAAAGTGCAGGCTTGCTCCAGAGGATGAGCAGCTGCTTGCTGAAAGTAAGTTAGATACAAAGTAAAGTATACACACCTCAGTCAGCAAAGTAGGGGTTGCCTCCAGGAAAGTGCACAACACCCCTGCCTTCACCTGGGATTGGGCTTTTATAGTTTTCTATCTAACAAATATTTAATCAAGGGGGGCAGGTCTCAGTTGTACCTACCAGAATGT
>NW_007730635.1:38480-45764 GCF_000696425.1 Galeopterus variegatus
CCGGGCCGGCCCGGGCAGTGATTCTTTTCTCTGAAATGATAAAAGCCTAGCTCTCTCCCAGGATGACACCCTTCATCCTCTTTAATTGTCCAAGAGAGTGGGCAGCTTTGCATTGTAGCTAAAGTTCCTCACACCACCCAGTGGCCTTTTATAGTCATAAGAGCTCAGAAGAGGCACAGACTTAGTTTGAAGTCTTTTGGGGGGAAAAGACCTTCTATCAATGACCCTATATGACAGGAATTTGTTGTTGAATATGACTATATGTTAGTTTTCAAACTCTGCAGAAGTTTTCTGGGTCATTTCAGAAAAGTATATTGACTTACAAGGAATAAGACGGCTAGGTAAAGGTGGGCATCCCATGCTGGGTAATTTTCTCTGGGTTCTTCAGGAGCTTTGGAACCACTGATTAGACTTGTCTTCACTTTGTGGCCCTTGTGGACTTTTATAACATGACAATCTAAGTTCTTTAAATAATTACAAGGGCTAAACCTAATCAGCCCCTTTTCTGACATTTGGTTTCTGTTGATCAAATGTATTCTCTTAAGAACTAGCCAACTCCCCGCCAAAAAAAACTCAGAAAACAAAACAAAACCAAAAAATGCTATGCCACTTAAAGGACATCTACAGCTAGAGAAAATTTTACCTGAATACTTTTTCCTTCCTGAAGCTCACGACCCAAAGCAGATGAAAGAGACTCCTTAATGAAAATTTTAAGGAGACAGAATCCCACTACCTTGACTTGAGTTCTGTCTGGCTAAGATATAAAGAAAAAAACTCACCTAAGAGTTGGTTCAGGCCTGCATCCTCCAGGAAACCCCCCTTGACCATCACTTCGTACATCCCAGCTTGAGTGAGTTTTGCTCCTCTCTGAACCTTTAGCACCAGGGATAAATCTCCATGCACGCTGTGAACTTAGTTCAATGAATTGTGACGATCTGCTCCTCAGCACAAAGCATGGGACCCATTAGCCTTTGTAGGCCAAGCATGTGAAGATTCACTAAACTGAACTGGACCTTCCAGGCGGAGGATTCTGAGGATTCAAGGGTGGAACATGACAAATGCTGCCCGTAAAGTTCATCAAAGCATCTCATAGCCCTGTCTACTCATCCTGCATCTGAGGGTCAGCATGGCGTCATCTCTGACCCGTCAGTCTAAAAAGAGCCATTCGCTCTTACGCTGGGGAGACGTCATGAGGACTCAGTATGCTCTGCTTCCACCGCTCTCACCACAGTCTACTTGAAAGTCTTTGGGTGGGCCATGTGGACACTCAGGAAACTTCTCCAAGACAGAGGATCAACTGCCCTTGGTATTATTTTCTTCAGGGTTATTTTACTGTAACTACTATCTATGGAATGCACATCATTTGCCACACACTGTGCTAGGAGCTTTACATATTTAATTGCACTTAATTCTTACAACCCCTCTTAAGGTAGGTTTTGCTATCCTAATTTCACAGATGAGAAAACTGAGACTTTGAGAGGTTTAATACCTGCTCGACATCACACAGCAGCCAGAACTGAAAACCACTCACACTCCAAAGCCCATGTATCCTCTGCTACCAAGCTCTGTATCATCCCTGTCATAGAATATATATTAAAATGTAAAACCGAAATATAAAAGAAAGAGGTAGAGAAGGGAAAGGAGATGAGAGAGGAAGGGAAGAATGAACTAAATAACCTTTAAAAAATTAATTCCCTTGAAAGTAATTAAGAAGTACAGAACTTTTAATTTGAGCAATGCTGGTAGAAATCATGCAGGTTAAATCTCATTATAAAAGACAAAATATTTATCTTAAAAATAAGAAACTTCCTGCATTAATGTATTGCTGTGTAGCAAATTTTTCCATCACTTAGAAGTTAAAAAACAACAAATGTTTACTATCTCTCATAGTTTTGGAGTATCGAGAATTCCTGGGTGTTTCTGGCCCAGGGTGGGAGGACCTGCTCTTAAACTCATTCACGTGGCTGTTGGCAGGAGGTTTTAGTCCTTGCTACATGGGCCCCTCCATAGGGTTGATCATAACTAGGCAAATGGCTTACCCAGAGTGAATAATCCAAGGGAGAGCAGAACCAAGACAGAAGCCACCATAACTCCTACAACTTGATCTTGAAAGTGACATGCCATCTCTTCTGTGTGGCCAGCAGCATGTGGGAAGTGTATCTTCCCTGCCATAGAATATATATTAAAATGTAAAACTGAAATATAAAAGAAAGAGGTAGAGAAGGGAAAGGAGACATGAGAGGAAGGGAAGAATGAACTAAATAATCTTTAAAAAATTAACTCCCTTGAAAGTAATTAAGAAGTACAGAACTTTTAATTTGAGCAATGCTGGTAGAAATCATGCAGGTTAAATCTCATTATAAAAGACAAAATATTTATCTTAAAAATAAGAAGCTTCCTACATTAATCTATTGCTGTGTAGCAAATTTTCCCATCATTGAGAAGTTAAAAAACACAAATGTTTATTATCTCTCATAGTTTCAGAGTATTGAGAATTCCTGGGTGTTTCTGGCCCAGGGTGGGAGGACCTGCTCTTAAACTCATTCACGTGGCTGTTGGCAGGAGGTTTTAGTCCTTGCTACATGGGCCCCTCCATAGGGTTGATCATAACTAGGCAAATGGCTTCCCCAGAGTGAATAATCCAAGGGAGAGCAGAACCACGACAGAAGCCACCATAACTTCTACAACTTGATCTTGAAAGTGACATGCCATCTCTTCTGTGTGGCCAGCAGCATGTGGGAAGAGACAACACAAGGATGTATGTACTAGGAGGCAGAGGTCACTGGGGGCCACCTTGGAAGCTAGCCACTACTCTGTCCAAGGTAAAACCTCACAGGAAATTGCATAGCCTATGAATCTGGGGCCTATTGCTGAGCATCTGGCTCATGAAATTCAAATGTTTAGTAGACAGAAAGTCACAGAAGTGAGCTGTGTGAGTGGCCCTTTCAGACAGAAGACAGATGTTTACCTTTATACACAGGTAAGGAGAGAATTAAACAAGCAGCCATTGATATGCATAGATGGTGACATGGGAATCAGATAGACCTGGGTAGAGGATATGTTGGAGTTCACTTGAACAACCTCATGAGAGAGGATCGTGTGCATCTCTTTTCAACTCCATCTTCAGGAAAATTGAAATCAACCATAGAGGAATATTACATCATGCACACCAGCCAGTGCTACAAACCAGGACATTTTTTTGTTTTGTTATCAGGAGAGCTGGTCGTTAAACATTTACCAGCACACCACTGGGAGAAACCAACTTTAATCTTGACCAGAACCCACTGAAGTTCACACAGTCACAGACAAATGTCTGGTCCCAGTCAACTTTGGATCTTGATATGAAGAAGATAATTTCCTGAATGTGACAACCTCCATTAAACAGATTAATTCCCTCAGATCACATTGATGGCCAGCAATGCTGTCTCCTTACATATAAGTCAAGCCTTGCAAAGAATGCACTCATTTTTCAACAAGTATTTTACAACTGCAGTTGTATATTATCATCAAAACTCACTCCAGGCACTGTGCTAGATGCTCTTGACCAAGGAAAGCCAACAATTTATGGCAAATACGTGGAGAGAATGGCAATGTTTCTAACTTCAACACCTTACCAGCAGTAAATAAATAAATGTTTTTAATTGAATTAGATTCCAATCTTGAGAGAGGTTTGTGATTTTTGTCTGTTTTCAAGAAGGTAAGATGGCGACATCTTTTAATTTGTAAGTCTAGCTTCAGAAACTGTCGGATGGAATCCATCAGCTCAGTTCTACCAAAAAACATCTTACTAGTTACCAACTGTGACCTACTCCTAGGTGCATGGATACTAAATTCTAATAAGACATGGTCCCTGTCCTTTGGGAGCTTAATCAGGGTCAAGGGTATTTATCAAAGATATAGGGGCTGTTCTTGAAGAAACATGCTTTGTGCAATATTTCCTTAGATCAAGTTAACAGTCACAATTTGTTAGCTTGTTGATTGAGGGTACAGCCTCTGGAATCTGAGAATCTGGCTCAAGACCTATTTCCACCATATACTAGCTATGAGACCACAATCAAGTTATTTAACCTCTCTAAGTTTTGGTTTCCTCATCCACAAAATAGAAGCAATCATAGCCCCTGTCTCTAAGCTCGTCGTGAGGATTAAATAAGATAATGCATCCAAAATACTTTGTGAAATGCCTAACAGATAGCAAGCTCTCAAAAAACTGTAGCACCGACTATTCATCTTTTCCCACACCCTCCGCCCCAGCAAGGATATAAAAAAGCACAGCCACTTTGTCAGTTATAACTACATCTGCTCTCTCCACCATGAAGCTATTTCCCAATCCAGTACATTCCAGAAAACTAGGTCATTTCATTCTCTGCCAGCCCCAAAATATCCACGGTAATCATAGATATTGACCAAAAGAGAAAAACCTACAAGTGGAGTGTTAAAAGGGTGAGATTGGGGTCTACCCCAGATACCTTCAAAGAATCAGTAGGAGAGTGCTACACTTCCATGTCGCCCATCCACATCCTCGTGTGACTCTTGTTTACTTGTAGATCCTCTGAATTTTCTACATACACATAAATAGAATGTATTTGTGGCTTCCTTAATAATAACTTTATTCCTTTGCAATTATTAAGTTTTAGTTTTCATTGCTTGTCTTGGTCCATTTTGTGTTGCTATGACAGAATATCACATACTGGGTATTTTACGAAGAAAAGATATTTATTTCTCATAGTTCTGGAGGCTGGGAAGTCCAGGGCCAAGGGGCCCACATCTGGTGAGGGCCTTCTTGTTGCATCATTCTATGGCAGAAGGCAGAAGGGCAAGTCGGTGTGAGAGAGGAAGAGAGCAAAAGGGCACCTAACCCACTTTTACAACAAGGTCATTCTCGTAATAACTAACCCACTCCCAAGATAATGACATTAATCCATTCATTAAAGCAGATCTTCACCTCTCATTAATCCCCTCATCCCAACACTGTTGCAGGAATTGTTTCCAACATATGAAATTTGGGGGGCACATTTAAACCATAGCATTTCTTTATTACACTGACCTCCAATACAGTATTGGAGGTCTCATTCCTGATCTCTAAGGGAAAACTTTCAATAACTCACCATTAAGTAAGATGCTTGCTGTAAATTCTTTGTAGCTTTATCAGATTAAAGCAGTTCCCTTTGTTTCCTAGTTTGTAAGGTATTCTTCTCATGAATAGGTGTTGAATTTTAACAAAGGTTTTTTCTGCATCAAATGAGATGATCATATTTTTAAATTTTTTATTCATTATCAAATGCTAAACCAAATTTGCATTCCCAAATACAAATTTAGATCATGTGTTATTCTTATGCATCGCTGAATTGATTTGCTAACATTTTGTTTAAATTTTTTACGTATGTTTGTAAAAGAGATTGACCTATAATTTTTCTTTCTTTTGGTGTTTAACTATGTTTTTGGTATCATGGTTTTATAAAATGGAAACTGATCAGGAATCTCAGATTTTTTTAATCTAAAACTTCTTTCTTAAAATGTCTATATTTCACCTTCATTTATTGAAGGATAATTTTTCCAGGTATACAATATTCTATATGGCACCTTTTTTTCCTTCAGTACTTTAAATACATCATTTATTGTCTTCTGGTTTCCATAGTTTATGCTGAAGAGTTAGCTGCTGACCTTATTTCTTCTTTGAAGAAAATATGTCTATTTTTTCTCCATCTGCTTCTAATATTTTCTCTTTTGCTTGGCCTTTCTGCGGTTTTAAGAAGATGGGATTTTGTGTGTTTTTGTTTATATTTACCTTGCTAAGGGTAAGAGGTTCCTGAATTTGTAAATTAATGTCTTTTGTCCATTTGGAGAAATTAACAATGAGTATCTCTTCAAATATTGTTCTTTCCTACATCATTTCTCCTCTTTCTGGCACTCCAATTACATGTTAGCCAATTTCAGAAATTTTCACATTTCTTGTACTTTTTCTGTATTTCTAATTCTTCACTTTAATCTCTGTGCTTCAGTCTGAATATTTTCTACCCTTAAAAGACAATTTCCTAACAGTTCTTTCTCTGCAGGTAATCTGCTATTAAATCCATCTACTGAATTCTTAATTTCTTATTTTCTAATTCAAGAATTTATATTTAATTCTTTTTTATATGTAATGAAACCTTTTCTAATTCCCTAGTGAAATTCTCTAGATGTTTATCTATTTTTAACATATTTATCATGTTTACATTAAAGTCTATGTCTCAGTATTGTTGGATTTCTCTCTTAGCATTGGGTCACTCTTCCTGTTTCCTGGAATGTATGGTAATTTTTAATTGACCATCAGACATTGTACACAGAAAATTATAGGGGCTCTGGATGACGTCATCTTTCCCCAGAGATGATTTTCTTCTGGCAAGTTAATATGGCTGGTCACATCACCTTGACACAACAAGGGATAAAGGTAATGAAAAGCTGTATTCCAGGCTTTGTGAGAACTGGTAGATTTCTGGTTCACCTTAATCCTAGGGTATAGTACTTTTGGGGGCTCAACTGAAAGCCTAGGGTGTTCGCCAGGCCCCTCCTCCTTGGCAAGCCCTGAATTCCAATTTTTGTCTCTTCAGCAATGAGACCGCAAAAATCTCTGCCTAACTTTTTATCCTCTCAATTACTCTTTTCTGCTTGGTCTTTTTTTAAAACTGTGTTCTAAGGATGTGAAGTTTAAGAATCAATAACTGTTTTTAGAATGTTAGGCTGATTTCTCTGCAATTTACTTTGCTCTGGTGCAATTTGCTTTGCACCTCAAATCCTGGCTGCCTTGGTAATACTGAACTGAAGTTTTATTCCCAGTCCAGTGTGACTTTCACAAACTCTAAGCAGCCTCATTTTGTTTTCTGTGACCCATAATGCGAATTGGAAAATTCCCTGAGGGGAGAAAAACATATGTAGTACTCGCCTCAAGGTATTTCCCTTCTCACCAGAATTTTGGCCCATCTTATTGTTTGGCTGTCTTCCAATACCATCTCAGAAATGTTTATGGTAGTTTATCCATCTTTCTTAGTAGTTTTCAGCAGGATTATTGATCTGCTACAAGCCATTCCATAATTGCTGGGAGAAAAACTTCATTTTTAAAGGTCGATTAAATATCTGCAAATGAACCAATTAGCCATGATCAATTGTAGCAAAAATGTAAAAAAAAATCATCAACTAGGGCCGGCCCGGTGGTGCACTGCTACAGTGCACCGCTTGGGAGCGTGGTGGCACTCCCGCCGAGGGTTCGGATCCCACATACAGACCGGTTCCCGCTCACTGGCTGAGCGA